>NC_092858.1:164292033-164345082 GCF_032062135.1 Pyxicephalus adspersus
CCTGATACCTGGCATATCCCAGCACCCCAATACCCGGCATATCCCAGCACCCTGATTCCTGGCATATCCCAGCACCCTGATACCTGGCATATCCCGTTACCCTGATACCTGACATATCCCAGCACCCCGATACCCGGCATATCCCAGCACCCTGATACCTGCCATATCCTACAATGCACAGCATGTTTAGAAAAGAAGATAGCAGACAGGTATGTTTTTTTTATTGCAGAAGAGACATTGCCTGTTCCTCCTGCAATAAAAGCCTGCTCACAATTTTGTAATGAGAATCCTTAGTTTAGCTTTCAGAACCAGCATAGCAGTTGGGGCTGCCAAATGGCTAACAAGGTGCCAACAGCTGGGAACCACTTTTTTCACTGTCCATCCTCATTTGCCCTTAGGCTTAATACAAAAGTTTTTAATACAAGAAATACATTTCACCATTGTAGATAAAACAAACAATACTCCCATAATAATAAGTGCAAACATTGCTACAGCCTAAGTCATTTTAGAGAATACATTAAAACGTATTGTTTGTGTTCAAACATTTCACTGAAAAATATTTTATTAGACCAAACCTTATTTTTAGCAAAATTATAAGTTGTTTAGTGTTTTTTAAACAATTCCAAAATAATATGCAGGCAAATAATAGACAAATTAAAAAAATATAATACTTAGAATCTATGGTCAAGAATTGTGGTTTCTCTCCACTATTTTCCCATCAATTTTAGAAGTATATTGGCTCCCAGCGCTGACCAAAATGCATGTTTTTTAGCATCACTTCATGCATGTTATGATGTTATTTCCTGTTTATCATAATGCTTTGCAGAAAAACACAAGCTAAATGCTACAATCGTCTTATTTTGCTTAATCTGAGAGTAGCCACAGTTCCAACATTTTGTATGGCATGTTGCATTATTAAACATGCATGCTGCATTTTGTTTTTTATTTAATTTTTAGAATGCTGTGTTTACATTTGTGTGTGTTTTGTTTTTTTAACAAAGTGCAATATTTTCCTACCCGTAAAGTGACCTTTTTCTTTTGCAAATAAAAAGTAAAATGGGGAATTACAATGAATGTATATCTAAAAAATTTTTTTGAAAATAGTAAAGAATGATTAGAACACCTTTCCAAGTTTTTATTGTTATCTCTGCTCTCTTCTGGAGGCCTTTATCATGGGGAAATGTGAAATATAAAATTTTTCAGTTGGCACCAGATCAAGGATAAATCTTCCAATGCAGCTACATGAATCACAGGGGTTTTACCCTTCACTTACTCTATCCAGATACATATATTTAAACTCCACCACCCTCCAGCTACGTTTAAAGACCTTCTCTTGGTCCTGTGCCACTTATGAGGGGGTGCTGAGAAGTTCCTGGCTTTGCCCAGAATTATGAAATAACACATTTATTCAATATATTCCCCCGAGACTGATGCAATTGGTACAGCGTAGTTGCAGCTTTTCTAGACGGTTCAAAAAAAGGCCTTTGGTTGGGCCACAAACCAGCTCCCAGCAGCATCTCTCAGAAATGTCAGAAATGTCCTCAAAACGTTGCCCCTTCAGGTGTTTCTTCAAATTCGGGAACAGATAATAGTCCGAAGGGGCCAGGTCAGGTGAGTAGGGCGGATGGTGGACCAATTGGAAACCCAGGGTGTTCAATTTGACAGCCACAACTTTAGACGTGTGCCCAGGTGCATTGTCCGGCAAAAAAAGGATCCCTTTGCTAAACTTTCCACAGCGTTTCATCCTAATTGCCTCCATCAGCTGGTCCAGGATGTTAGCATAATACTGTCCAGTGATACTAGAGCCCTGAGGTAGGTAGTCTACCAACAGAATACCGTCTTTGTCCCAGAAAATGGACACCATGACGTTTTTGGCCAATTTCTGGGTTCGGAACTTCTTTGGCCGCGGGGACCCGTTGTGGCGCCATTCCTTTGACTGTTCTCGGTTTCAGGGAGATGTAGAGCCAGGTTTCATCCTCAGTCACTAACCTAGCCAAAAAGTCCTGTGCAGCTTCAAAATGGGCCAAAACGGCTTTGGATGCTGTAACTCGTTCCTTCTTCTGGTCACTGTTCAAACATTTCGGCACCCACTTCACTGAAAGCTTGCGTATGTCTAGGATAGTGGTGATAACAAACCCAACACGCTCCCGTGAGATGTCAAGTATCTGGGCTATCTTTTTCGTGGATATTTGCCGCTCCTCAATAATCAGCTCATGGACAGCATCGCAAGTTGCCGGGTCAGTTGAGGTTGGGTTGAAATGCCCAGTCTTGAAACAAGATGTCCAGGTTTTGACAGTGCTGTAGGAAGGACACTTCTCCCCCAGTGTTTGTGACATCTCAGTGTGAATGTCCTTTGCTGACTTTCCCTGGAGAAACAAAAACTTCATGATGGCCCATAACTTCAACGACGTGAAACTTGCTTGTGCCTCTGCCATTACAGCTTCTCACTAAAAGAAAATACAGTTTTAAGAATCACAAAGACCTGATATTTGCACAGTTACATACTAAGATCTTAGGCTGTCATATGCCGCCACATTCATTTTTCTATTTCATCTGGAAGGGGGCAAGCCAGGACCTTCTCAGCACCCCCTCATAGTTCTTACACAGAGAAAAAGACTCCTTCTATGTGTTTTACATTGCTGGCCAGTGGGAAGAATGTTACCCTTACAAATAACCAAAAAGAACATTGGTATCAGTTAAACTGACATAAGAATCGTTAAAATGACAAAAGAAACTTTTAGAAACCTCTGAAGGAACCCTAGGGCTCCACAGAATCTTGGTTGGGAAACACTGCCCTAGACCAGGGGTCTGCAACCTGCGGCTCCGGAGCCGCATGCGGCACTTCAGCCTCCTTGTTGTGGCTCCCTTCGGCTGCCGCAGGGAGATCTCTGATGGGGGATCCCCTTCCTCCCAAGACACGGCGGAGGAGGGGGATTCCCTATCTGGTGTTCTAGTTAAAAAAATCTACCAGTGAAATAAATCTACCACGGGGGGCAAAATGGCTCTTTTGATAGTAAAGGTTGCTGACCCCCGCCCTAGACCTATAATACACGTTATTATATATTGGATTAAGTCTTCCTCTTGAATGCCAGTGACTCAATCTGCAAAAGAGCTCTGAACTTAATACAACCATCCATGAATATAGACATACTTCATCAATATAGACACAACAGCCTACACAGAAGTGTCCATCACAGCTGATCTATATCTAAGTGGATACTTGAGATAAGTAGCACTGCTCTCATTCTCCCAACATTCTACATTCATATAAACATACACACAAAGCAGAGCACAGGATTCATGTTAATAGCAGTGTAATGGGTGAATTAGGGTGATCATAATTTGTCTGCCAGATAAACAGCGGTCCTATGTCCATAGGCACTTTTGCTGCCTATTTAGAACAGTTTTCTTGGGTAATAATATTGTATGGTCATCCTATCTTGGATAGGGCAATGAACATTCAATTATTTACATTTTCTTAATAAACAGTAACTAAGCTTTTAAATCTCCTAACTGATCTCCTTACTGTGGGCACTGTTCATGAAATGATCCTAAATTTTCAAAATCAAGGTCTACCAATAGGGTGATAGTACTCTTTTCTCCCCTATTCACCAACTCTGGGTTTACATGAGAAATGAGAAAGCTGGCAGGGTGCTAACCCACTGCTGGTATGGTTGGGGAGTGGGGGGGAGATGAAAGAGAAAGTAAAAATACAATTTCTGCATGAGTTACTCCACAGTGCCTGCAGCTACATAGGCCAGTGAGAGTTTTGTTCAAATTTTATTTACTGCTTGTAAAGAATGTGTAAGTTTTGAATGTCCACACATTTTTTTCAAGCATAAGTCACAATTTTTGGTGTGCATTACAAGCAAAACTCAATAGAGTAAGAGCAGGAAAATAAACATATCATTATATAAAAATATAATAATACAGGTTTGCATTTGAAGAACTGTACAAAGGTAACATGCTGCTTTTTGATACCCACAACTTCTAGTGTACTAGAATATGCTAAGATAGAGGAGACTTTTCCCAGTTATTCCTACCTCAACCTGTTTTACCCTCTTTAGTTCTGTTGGTCCATTTATTCACAGGTGGGGAGACAAGGCAAAACTAAAAAGAATAATCATAGAATATGTGCTTTGATTATGTCAGCCTAGATCTAGTACTCAACAGCCTGGCCTATTTGATCATTTTGAAACATATTAGTTATCATTATTTTTGAGGATAACCAGTCTTGTAAGAGAGTAGTCATGTTGTCCCGGAACCCAGAATGTAAACAACTAAAGAGCTCTGTATTTTGAAATAGAGAATGCATTATTGACCACCCAATTCTAACTAAGGATAAATAGTAAAGTAGTCATTAATACATAAATATATTTATTTTAAACCAAATATACTTGTTTTTTCCTAATATTGACTAGAAGTAGCCCATTGGGATTGACCAAACTACTAAACACTGGGTGGTATAGACTTGGTTTAGCCAGAGTGTGCCAATAGTTAACTACCACCGATCCCATCTACTGCCTAGTAAGATTGTAGGAAATGTCATCAAAGCTTATGGCCTCTCCCGTATTTACCTACTTCTCGCTACTGAAGAATGATCAGAATGTGCTTCTCATTCCATCATCCTCAAAATGATACGCCTCATTTCATGGCTTATGTGTAACATGCAATATCAAATATTCTGCTCCTTGGTGGCTCTTTTCTGTACATGGTACACTCAGCACATCTGCACCTATGGGATTATGTCTCTGCATTCTTCTCTTGAAACAGATATCAAACTGCACCCATCGGAGTCACGGCTTCCCAGCAGAGACGGACTTCTTCTTAGTAACATCCTTGCGGCTTATTCTTACATTAGAGGTAGGATTTGTGTACAGACTGATATGCTGTGTGATTGTAAAGTGCTGCTAAACACATTCACAATACAAGTGTGTAAGAAGTTCCTTTGTTTCAGGGATACAGAGGACATTCTGATCTTGCCAGATCATTTAGATGTGATGTAGGTCAGCGGTCGCTAACTGGTAGTCCCAGAAGATTTTGGTGGTCCACAGAAAAAATCTGACATTTTCATGATTTTTCTATTAATAAAACAAAAACAATATTCTAATAAATTCTTATATTCTGAATGACAATTTTTGCTTTTATATTGCATTAAATTCACAAACTGTACTAGAGATGGAAAAATAAGGGAGCCGCAGCGTGACGTCAGTGTAGTCTTAAGTTGTATAAGAAAACCATTGCCGAGCCATACGCTTCAGTATTGTTTCCACCATTTCAACAATCCCCCTATTCCACAAGGTCTTAGATTTGGTCTTGTATTCAAATAAAAAAGACCCACAAACCAATAATGAAGAAGAAAAACAAAAACAAATATTTAGCATTTCTTTAGTAATACCAAAGATATTCCAACTAATGATAATACTAACAATAGTAAAACTTCACCTAACTATGAGCTGATCAATGAATAGGAGACTACACAGTCCATGTCAATCACCATTAGAAAGATCCTTATTTTACAAATGTATTTATCTTTTTAAAAAACTTCATATTAATGGTCGACGGGATTTAAAATTTTGAATTTAGTGGTCCGTGAGGTCCGAAAGGTTGGCGACCGCTGATGTAAGTTGTTCCCTATGGAATAAGGCACATGACAGAGACCCACTTATAGTCTAATCTTCGGTGCCTATAGTGGGATATGTTATATTAGATTTACCCTTACTGGTGGCCTGTATCTTTGCAAAGAAGTTAGCTTTTTGAAAGCATCCACATATAGGCTGATTATTGGCAAAAAATATAACGTTACATCTTACTTGGTAATATTCCAACTATGTGTGGTTCAGCTCTGATTAATTGTTATTTACTGACTGTTATTGATTTCCAATTATTTATTGAGCAAGTGTAAATAATTATTTGTATGTAAATGATACTAGTTTTGCTCTCTGTAGCCCATATTCATTCCCTATGGGACCCTGGCAGGGAGATGCTACATGTAGCATCTCCACTGGTTCCTGGCATGCAGAAGTGGTAAATTCACTGTAACCTCACTGCCATTGTCAATTACCCCTAAAAGAAAGTTGTCGTTGCAATCAAATTAGTATAATGCTAAGGTCACAGTGACACTGTATAACATAACACTGATATGCGTTCTTCTAAATTTAGATCACCCAGAAACTACAGCCTTGTTCTTTGTATCCAGCGTCTGCATTGGACTGATCATTACTCTGTTTGCCCTGGTGATCCACATATCATGGAGAAGGGACTGGCGTTCTCCTCGGAAGATAAATGGACAGGTGGTGCAGGATCAGGACTGTGAAGAGGCAGAGGAGTACAGCAGTGAAGAGCAAGAAGAGGACGAGTCCTCCAACAAGTCTAACTTTTCTGAGGAATTCCGTGAACTCTGCAAAACGTCTCCTCGTCCTCTCTATAGCAGCTCAGATGCAGCAGATCTTGCTGAAAGGATTGAGCGACGAGAACAAATTATTCAAGAGATTTGGATGAACAGCGGCCTGGATCTTCCACCCAACAGACTTACAATTCCATTTCTTTAACTAGAAAGTGTTCTTCAGGACCTTTGGAATAGCTACCAGTTACATTCTGCCTTTTATGTTCCAGGGTAACCCTAGAATCATGAAACAAACAACTTGATTGGATGGTAAGCGGAAGTTCCGACTTGTCCCAACATATTCACAACATTAGGTTACCATCCGTTGTATAGGGACAGTAAAAAAAGGATATAAGTTTTCCATACCAACCAGATCATATCAGATGTTTGCTTTTATATTTCATTAGCAAAAAAATAAAATCCCCATTCTGGTTGTCCGTAATCAACTAAACACATTTTGGTTTGAGCCCTGTACTTTCTTCATAGCTGGTGAACCAAAGGTTGTCCAGCTCAACCTAATATCCTTCTGTGAAGGTAAATTTTTTTTTTTTGTTTTACTAAGAAAAAAAGCTGATATTTTAAAATGGGACTACAGCTAACATGATTTCAAGAGCTTTTTATATTTTTCTACGGAGTTATATTTATCTATGTAACTTTATTCAGAGACATATTCCATAATGTGTAATTCCTTGTTACCTGCAGGACAATACTCGGCCTTGGAGCATACTACCACATTTTGGTAACAATTTGAACTTGTGAAAACTATTACAATGTTTGATTTCATTATAAAAATCCCCACTGGGCTAAATCCAGATACATGTTGTGTGTCAATGCAATGCTGATGATGAAAACCTGGAGAAAAACTGGGGCTAACAATAATGACCTCCATCATGAAGTTAGAAAAGTCAAGACTCCTAATTGATCAGGATGGCAGGAAGGCAATTAGAATTTCCAGGAGAGATCAGCCTGGTGACCTATATGGTGGCCTACATATTACTCCCAGTACAGGTTTTCTTTTAAGGGTTTGTCCTCTGATATGTAGGTTATGGGCAGATGCTGCTCAATTTGGTGGGCAGAATTGGCCGCTGGTACCTAAGATCTCGTGGCATGTGCGGTGACTGTCAAAGTTCTTACTGTGACCAATAACATCATGGAGTATGGCTTCCTCTTCAATTCATATGGGGAAGAGACTCTCTTCTAATGTTTGAGACAACCTGACCTTACAATTCCCAGGTACCCATGAGTTTTCAAATCATAGTAAAAGAGATTTGATGTCTGAAAACATGTAATTGAATAGGCTCAGTCTCGTGTTGTATTTTGACTTTGCAAAATTATTGTTACATAATGGAAACCACTAACTGTTCTAAAAAGTGTCCAGGTAAAAGAATATCATGTGTGTTTCCCATACAAAACTCGCAAGCCATCGGTCTATACCTTACTCTTGCTGGTCTGTGTTTATAGGACGCAATGGTTTGCCAATAACCTTCTGAAGGTCTCTAAACCTCGGCATCCTAATAGTTAAGGAATGCAAATTTAAAAGCTGATAGAGCCACTGTTGGACTTTTAATATTAAAATATGTGTACTACTGAGGAAAATAATATATCAGAAATAAATGCAATATTTATATATAATATAGGAGTCTATTCAATGTGTATTCTGTTCTTTTTTTCACTAAATGTGTATGGTGTCTACCCCTGATACATTTGGATATGACCAAACGGTTGTTGACATCTGACCACAACACCCATTTGAACTCTGACATTCCATTTAAAAGCATTGGCATCAACATAAAGAGATCGATCAGGTGTGTTCCATACTGATAAGAAGGAAAAAGATAGGAAAAGAAAACAGTGAGATGAGCTCATTACCAGTCACAGTCTGGGGAGAGAAAAGACTTGTAAGTATGAACTAACTGTATCGGACTGGATGGACAAAGATACAAATCCTTAACCAATGAACACACCTCTCATATATGTATTTCATCTGTGTGTCTTTCTGGAGTTAAACTTTAAAGCTTCTATTCCATTTTCCAGTAATATATTGTTCTGAAGCAAT
Organism: Pyxicephalus adspersus; assembly: GCF_032062135.1. Classification (NCBI taxonomy): domain Eukaryota; kingdom Metazoa; phylum Chordata; class Amphibia; order Anura; family Pyxicephalidae; genus Pyxicephalus; species Pyxicephalus adspersus. Next base: position 164,300,475 of record NC_092858.1, read on the forward strand.
CTAGCTATAGCCAGTTCCTTTAGGAGGCATTTCCCTTTTTTCACAGCTTCTACCGTTAAGAATTAATGTTACAGCCAGAAATTAAAAAAAACATTTTTGGCCAAGAACTTGTGTATTTTGTGGCTATACTTCAGGGAAATACACAAAAAAAAGGTATAAGTGAGGATTTGGGTGGAACAAAAATTGAGAGCTTCAAAAGCCAAGGGTCCTTTAATTCTGTTCATCTAATAATGTGATCGAGCCCATTGTTCCAGCTAGCACAGACACACATCTGACCACACTTTTCTACTTCGCATTTAGGCTGGACAGTGTTGTCTTATTTACGTCTCCAGCCTACAAATTATATGATGAAGATTTATCACCACATTGATAGGGCTTTTACTATCTAACCTTTTTTATGTCTGATACTCATTTGTATTACTTAACCTAATAGACCTACACTCATTTTTTTATTACTATGGCCAACAGGTTTCTTTAAAAAGTACATGTACTTAAAAAATTATCCTGTTTCACTTCCTTGTAAAGTCTGAAATATTCCAACCTCCCACTCCAAAGATTCATACTTATGAATATTCTGAAAGTTGTGGCGCCTTCCCATTGTGTACATGCAACCACCAGCTGGATAGATGTCCATGGGCTTTACTGGGCAGATGACCAAAAAAATAAAGATAAGGTTTTAGGACCCCTTAGATCTCAGTAACTAATAATCTCTGGAGGGTTACTTTTGGTCAAGGGAGGTTAGTGGGGAGGAAACAGGATACCTGTAATTTGATAATTAAAAAGTAGACCTTCTCATTCTCAAATTTTACTCCTACCTATTCACATTTCAGGGAGACTCTGGTAGCTTTCCCAATTTCGCAATTGAAAGTCTTCTGGCTGGGCTCTGCACCTTTCTGTGCATTCAGGAAACAATCGTTCCATAAGTATAAGTGGAGAAAATGTGGAGGCCAGCCAAACTTTTTTATGGAGAGGCTGTGTGGCCTCCTCTGGTTGCACTGCAAATAACTCCATGGAATATGGACAGGTAAGAGTAAGACTAGAGGGTGTTGGTGGGCATGGGAGCAGGGAAGGGCACCTTTTTAGAGAATAACTGCTAAAAGTGCTTAAGATATTGTCACCTGAGACTCACTGACTCCTGCTGCATCTTTAGTATTTAACTAAATTTGTTAGCCTCTGGAGTCTTGTTGCATGTAGATTTAGTCCAAAGTTCTTTATTGTCTTCCATCAGCGTTCCCCATTTATCACTCCCATTCTATATAGCAGAATTGCACCAAATATGACACATATTGCTTGGTTCAGTTTTATTTAGATAACCTTTCCAACTTTTCCAAACTGTTTTTCAGCTTGCCATTTAGCAATGGTCTAATATTTCCTGCACTGGCCTTGGTGATCTCATCCGTAAGTACACAGTTGTACATTGTGTATCATCCTAAGAGTGATGTGTTCTGCACAGAAGGTTCTCTTATAGTAAACAGGTTAGGTAAACACTGAACAATAGCTTATAATTGGTCTGCTGATCTGTGAATGCTGTTGCAAAAATTCCACTCTCAGGAAATACAATCATTCATCCTAGCGCTGTGCCCCTTGCTGAGATCTCATTACTAGCAACAGGACATGTCAAAATATGACATACTTAACTCCTACTTCAAGGTAGAAGAGGTTCATTTAAACAAATATACAGTGCAGTACTAGCTTGTTCTGAGTGTCAGAAGCAAAACAGATGGGAAATTCCTGGGAATTGCTTTTATAGCTTGGTCATCTGCTATGATAGGTAAGGGCAGCCCATAAAAGTGCTAGATTTTACAGAACCATGAAAAATAAATGATTCAATAGTCCAGTTAGGTTATTTCTTCAGTAAACAACTAAAGACGTCTTTTTAATTTGTGCCATGCATTTTCCCTTTATCTTTTTTTTTGTTTGTTTCTTGCAAGAGGAATGCTCTAAAAGGCTGGCTGGCTGTGGAACATGTGTACAGCTACTGAAGTCATAATTTTGTCTATGCATGCTTGGACCTTTTAGGATTTAGAATTCATGTAGACAGGCATTCACACCCAATGCAGCCTTTTTTATAATGCAAGTGCTTAAATGAATAATTGACAAGGAAAACCTACATTGGACCTGCTTTCCTCACAATTCCCATGCATCTCAATAGGACATGCTGCATCCATGGAAACTCTAATATATGTTAGGAAGTGTTCAGACAGAAATTCTTTTAACCTGAATGGAAAGAAATTGTAGACGGGTGGCAGCCTTTTTTATTGTAACCCAGCTCTTTAGCAATTACCCAAAACAGCTGGGTGGTTACTAAAAAGTGCCGGTTGGTGCGCCTGGCTAAAGGGGGCTGGGGAAAACACTGGTGAAGCTACTTCTCTCTAATGTAGGATAGATGTCCTAATGACCAATGTCACCAAGACAGAAAGTTGGGAATATTTTGGGACTGTCTGGACTCTAGAGCAGTGGTCGCCAACCAGTGGTCCCCAAGAAAATTTTGGTGGTCCATGGCTCTGGCTGGTACCGAAGGACCTCGCTGGGGGGTGCACCGGCCAGAGCGGCGGACCATGTTCTCCATATGGATCACAGGCTCAGGGCGGTGGATGGGTTGTGTCTCAGGCTCAGACCTTCGATGAGAGAGTGGGCGAGTTCTGGCATCATGACATCACTCTGGGGGAAGTTTCTTCCCCTTTAAATGACATATTTTGTATGCGCATTTTGGAGTCCATGAAATTAGTGGTCCGTGATCCCCGAAAGGTTGGCGACCATTGCTCTAGAGCAAGAGAAGAATATCCCAATACTATGGTGGGGCTTCCTCCCCCTTCCAGGACAAGAAGTGGATATCTTCCAAGGAGGACAAAGATAGCAACAAGTAAACTGATATGGGTGTTAAAGCTTCTCTACTGTATCCAAACTAAAAGAAAGGTTTTTGCTATATGTACACTTTACTCTTTTTACTGAGGGTTCACCAACAATTGTGCATTTACTATAGATGCATCAGTAAGTACACTAAACAACAAATAACCATTTTGACTATAATGTTGTTATATATGTCCAAAAATAGAGCAATTTCAGTTTGTTGGTGCTCATCAGGACAGAATCTTTGTCATACAGTTGACATTCAAAAATCCGGCCTTCAATAATTTTCCGGCATGGATTTCGGAGCGCATTTTCATATTTCTGGAGGCGCTGTTTATGTTTTGATGGTGCTGTACCCCAGAATCAGATGTTAGGTCTTGCTTTTCCTCCATAAAATGAAGCTGTTCCTGTTGCTGAGGATGCTGTTACTGTCAGTCATGAAGATGATCATCCTGACAGCCTATCTGCTATTTGGCTTCTTTTCGAGGATACAGTAATGAAAAAAATTTGGAGGAACTATTTTGTTTAATTAAACTAAAATTCTGTAAAACTGTTTTATTTAGTTGGTATTCATTAAAATTAAAATTTCATTTTCTTTTCGTTTAGTGTCATTTTATTTAGTGTTATTTCATTTTAATATATACAGCATATATAACCCTCAAAAATCTGAAATTTTCGAAAACCAGCCACACCTCAGGTCCGAAGGTTGCCGGATTTTTGAACCTGTACACTGTACCTCAAGATCATTGTAAAATCAATGAGCTATCACCATTAGCACCTGCACCAAGGCCTGTTTTTTAGACCTTTAGGCTGTTATAGAGCCATATTTCTGCATTGTGACCTATCTGCAAAAATGCTTCTACAGAATTGCTTTGCATACCCAGTCAGAATTGTGGTAAACTCTTAAGGTGTGTTTATGTTAGCTGTAAATTGAACTTACAAGCCCTCAAATGAATAAAGTCATTACTATTTATCTGTGTAGCAACATGACATTGGTAGTTATTATTACTGGTTATTATTGGTTATTGTTAAACTGTATTTATAATGCACCAACATATTATGCAGCGCTGTACAATAAATAGGGGGTGCAAATTACAAACAGATACTGACAGTGAGACTGGAGGAGGAGAGGACCCTGTCCTGAAGAGCTTACAATCTAAGAGGTAAGGGAAGTAGCACACAATAGGAGGGGGGTACAATGGCTCTTCCCCTGGCTGTAAAGAATAGTAAGAATTAGTTCTGTTTAAGCAGTTAGTTCTTCCCTGTTGTATAGTTTTGTTTGTTCCTTGTTTGTTCCTGTATGAGGAAAATGGTGGCAGGAATTGAGATAAGTAACTTGTCTCAGCCATATTTTAGAGAAGGTCATGATAAATATGACACGTCTGGAAAACTGTACTCTAATGGACGCATTCCTTACAGATGAGCTGGGACCCACATCCTCCTGTAAAGTGTACATTGCTTTGTAGTTTATTGGCAAAACATGTCAAAATAAAAAGCATTTTTTAAATATGCAGGGTTAACTCGTCACACAAATTATTTTTATTTTCATTAAAAGATGAAAACAGAAATAGAACATGGTTAATGTGCTAGAGACCAGGAGCTTGAAAAAAGAGCCTATTGATAGGATACAGAGACAACCAATTTTTAGGTTTGACCAAACTCATACCGAATCATGCCATTGTTTTAAAACAAACAGGTGGCATATGTATGCCTGCCTGTTAAAGGGCACAGGAAAAGACTGGTGATAAGGGAATTTTCACAAAAGAGTGAAGAAACTGTTTTTTTTTATTTTAATTGCTTGTAATAATATTCAAGTGATTCATACAGCAAAACCAATCAGTGGTGGATACATTTAATGGTCATAAGTGGCCATCCCCATTTCTTCATGGGATAAAGAACCAGTAGACTGGTCAACTGAACACTCCTTCAGCAGCTGTGTCTTTACACAATTTACCCCTGAGTTCCATGGAGCCCTCTTTCCTATAAAAAATTTCTGTTCTTACTCTGACGTAACTTGTATGGTCACCAAATAATAATGTTCTCAACAAATGCAAAACGCGTCAGGACACAGGCCGTTAACCTGGCCTCTATTTGCTAAATTTACACTTATGTATAGTCTACTGGTCCTTTAACTCATGAAGTAATGGAGATTGCCACTTATGACCATTCAATGTATTCACCACTGATTGTTTTGCTGTATGAGTCACTTGAATTTTAACACAACCAATTACTACTTAAAAAAAAACCCAGTTTCTTATCTCCTTTGTGAAAAATTCTGTATGTTACCAATTAATTGGGGTGGCAGTATTCATGACTAATTAGGAGGAAGATTGGTATTCCTTTTCTATGAATGGTGATATAGGATGTTGTAAGATTGTCTAAATAAGTTTTGAGTGGTCGGTCTTCTCTGCAGGTTGAGAAATACGTTGCTCATGAACAAATAAGTTGGAATGTGTGGAGTGGTGTGGTATAGTACTTGAAGACCTGGAAAAGATGAAGAACTCTCCTGGGAGGTCAGTGGATTAAACAGAGCCATGTAGTTAGGATTCGGGATCCGCCAACCCAGAGTATTATGGCATGTGCTCCTTCCAAGAGTTTATTTCCATTTGTAGAGCTTCGGCATGAGTGGCTTCTGAAGAAAAATGGAGAAAAATTCTGGCTCTGTCCTACCAAATGAATATTTTTTGCTTCTATAAGGCCTGTAGACTCTGCCATAAGGAACAACATGGATTAACATCAAAAGGGTCTACATTTTTTTTTTATAATATTTTAATCATAAAGTATATATCTTGAAAAGCAAAAGGGAATCCATACAAGGGGCAACCAAAAAGGACCCCTATATTGGTAATTAGCTCACATACAAAGCAATGCTTGGTAAATGGCTCAAAAAAGTCTTACAATGAGCCTGGTTTGTTAAAAAATCTCTGAGACTGGAGAAGAGAGACTATCAATGGAATGGTCCGGAAAAAATTGGAATGGATCTGGTCAACAATTGAAAACATTTGCCACTTATTGGCAAATGATTTTTTAAGAAATCCATTCCAGGTTTAATGGGTGACCCAGGTTCTCCCATGATAGTCTATCTTCCCCAGACCTGGAGAGCTTTATTAAACTAGGCCCATGGGGTAAAAGTGATTTACATTATGTTATTGCCTAGGTATATTCCTATGGCAGGCATAAGAAATGTCAGAGCGGCCCTGTAAGAGTAACCTACAAATTTAAAAAGAATTTGCAAAGTTTGGTCATATCATAACTTTTCCACTCTGAAAACAGTCCAGATGTAGACCTAGAAAACAATGCCAATACATTTATAACTTTTTTTCCTAGTATATATCTGAGTTGTTTTATAAGCACGCACAGAGAACAGTGCCACAGGGACCCAAGTTCAGTCCATTAGTATAACAATTCCTGGCTTTCACAGTGACTGGACCTGGTAACTGAAGACCTTTTCATATGCAATGCCAAGGGTTCTGCAAGGGCTTCTGGGAATCACAAGCTGCCAAGATTGGTCATTCTGTAATTTAAAACAATGTTTTTCAATCGTATTTTATTATGGGCCCCTTTATAACAAGAGATAATTGCCAGGTGCCCGCTGGTGCATGTCACCTAATACAAAGTATCCAAAAATTGCACAGGTATTGTCTTTTCACTTTGCTAAATTTATGGATTGTAAAGAGCAATTTAGGTTTTTAAATGATGAATATATATATTTATTCCTAACACAATGCAACATCAGAAATTTATATTATTCGTATTCTCAAACCTAAAGTGAATTTTAGAAAAAAATTAAAAGGTGAATTAGGAAGTTCTGAGGTGAAAGAGCACCTAATGATAACAGGACTTTAAAGGCCACTCACTATACGTATAATAAAATCCACTTTATTGTAAACAATTAAAATTGTATTAAAATCATAAAATCCAGTAAAACTCACATAACAGCAGATCTCTTATTGGGGTGTCCTACAAGAGGTTGCACCCACTCAAATGTCTCTAGGCATTTCGCGGATATATCCGCTTCTTCAGGAGAGTTGAGAGCTATGATTATACCAGAAATATATATATATTCTATATGCCAAAGTACAATAAAAAATATATAATTTAATATACATCCAAAATCATACATATACCTGGTTTTGGTATGTAGCAACCCTGAACAAAAGCTGAAAAAACGAGGTAGGTATCTGGTATAAAAAAAATTTGCAAGGAACTAGGTTTTTGTGGCAACTCTGTTCTGCCAAAAAAACTTGCCCCGTGCTCTTCTGAATTGTGCTTTTCCTGTCCACACTGCCATGTGAATGGGACAAGGCATAAATGCTGGGGTTCATTTAACTCATGGAAAAGTTAAAAGTATTTTTTAAAAGAATCCTGCCTATTAAAGCCTGTCTATCCCTCCACTCTATCACATAATTGTGCAAAAGTTCTTTTATCAATAACTATCCAATAGCCAAAGAGGAGCATTGGAGGACCCAACTAGATCCTGGGCCTGTCACTGATTGGAGAGGGCACACTAGAAGGTGAGTGAGCCGTAAGGTAAACTAATACGCTGTGTGACCGATTGCACGTTGTGTTAAGAGCCCTCCCTGTGGATTTTAGTTTCAAAAGCAAATAGAACTAAAGTGAAGAGCAAAGGAACAAAATTAACAACTGGAAAATTGCTCAGGTCCTCCTTTTGGCAGTTCTAGCTGGGAAGCATAGGAAAGGTAAGCATGTGTCGCCAGTACATGGAGTACATGAAATCATGTTGGTTGCAACAAGACTAGAATATACATTATAGGTCAAGGTCAAGTGCAAGTGATCAGCTACCAGCCCTTAGTACTACAAGAATTTATACAACTGCATCTCCTGCCTGTCCCTTGCCCATTGGCAAATGAAAACTTGGCAAGTAATTATAGAATGTATCATTTTACATTTTGTGGTTTTAAAATTGTCAGAGGAAATCTTTAAATACTTAAGTAGTTAATTTTCCTTGTGCTATTTCCTTATATTTCAAACAAGTCAAGCAAGGGGTACATAATTGCAAAATTTACCATGACATACGAAGAAACACTTGTACAGGACATGGCTTGCTGGAAGCTGCTGAACAAGACAAGTTAATAGGAATTTTGGACACAAATTCATCTGCGCATCACACCATTGGAAATTGGCCACCTAGTGCCATCGGTATTCAGGGCTATCCTGGACACATGGCGGTTCACATTCCTTGCAGAAAATGCAGTATGCAAGCAGTCAGGGCTCTGGGGGAGCTGTCACTCCTCAGCAAATCGTGCTGAGAGCTTCACATAATCTGGATTCATGGAATGTTCATGCTCTATTGACACTTGCCTGGGCTCAGCCAGACAGAAAATCCCAGTAGAAACCTATCTAAGGTGAAAGCAAACTCTTCCTGGCTGCCAGTGAAAGTTCCCCCTACTATGTAACCTAAGTGTCTTGGAAAAGCAACTGAACAAAAGGAGGAAAAATGTCATTTCCCTGCAGTGACTCAATCTCAGGTTTATCTGTTAACCGTTTCCCAACCTGGAGACAAGACACGTCTCTTAAACATGTACACAGGGAAGCAGAGGAAAGCTTCATGGTGCACAAGCCGGACAAAGAAACATATTGTTTTCTCCAATTTTTGCCATTCACTTTTCCTTTCCATTGCTCTGATTAGTTGCTGGGAGCAATACCTGGTACTTCGAGGTATGGAGGGGCATGTCTGACTTGTGATTGGCCCACATAGAAACACAGAGAGGCCTTAGCTATGTGAAAGCTCTAAACAAAGGGGTGGGACTGAAGTGAACCTGTTGCTTTTCCATGCATTAAAACAGAACAACATTTTTATCTTTAGTGTTATTATTAACCAGTATTTATTTAGTGCCAACATTATATGCATAGCTTTACAAAGTCCAGTCATAGCATTAACTGTTCCTCAAAGGGGCTCACAACCTACTGTCTCGATCATAGGCATATGTCATTACCACAGTCTGAGGTCACTTAACCAAACTGCATGTTATTGGTATGTTCGAAGAAACCAGGACTCCCAGGGGAAACACACAGAAAAACACAGGGAGAACATGCAAACCTAGGAGTGTCCTGGCCAGAATTTAAACCTCTGAACTAGCGCTGCAAAGGCAAAAGTGCTAACCACTGAGCCAACCATGCTGCCTGCAAAGTTGTTTTTGTTCTTTGGGTGTCCTCAGGTACTGATACAGCGGATTTCAGAATCTGAACTGTCTAATCATGCTTTAAAGGGTCTGGGCAAGGACAATAGTACCAAACCAGCAGTGGGGTAAAAGAAAGTTGGGTAGATGGGGACAACTTTAGCACTAGAGAAACAAAATAGTATATCACGCCAAAGGTTGGGTCCAGGTTGTTGTCCAGCCGTTCTTCAGAAAATACTTAAGAAGACAACGTCTGGTAAGGTCAGAGAATGTTATATTTGTATCATGAAATTGATAAGAAAACACAGCTTCATGGACAAGACCAAACTTCCCTAGGCAATGAAATACATGGACAGACTAATCTCCTGGTGTGCCTATCTATAGAGTAGGCATGTCCATGGCAGGGAGTGGATCAGAGGGTATAAGAGAAATCACAACTGCATGAAAATGTCCAGATATTCTGTTTGTTTGAGGCTTCTCTGTACAGCAAAAGCTTTATTTCCTCCTCCTGCAGCTCCAGGAAGGATTTGGAGATATACTTGATATAACAATGGCACGAGTAGTATTTGGGCACAATGTACCATTGGGGAAATTTCACTTCCAGTCCCAGAGGTGCAACAGAAAGTAAGTAAATCTATTAAAGTAAGGTGGATTTCTATCCAAAAACAGATGCCCCCATTTAAGATTTGCCCTAACCACTTTTTCTGAAGACATATGTTAGTAATCCTTTTAATTTCTGTCTGGGTGGCAGTGGTCATCATACAAATAGGAAAGGGTGGAGGGGATGTTGAATCCCTTCAATGGATCACTTAATCGGATTTAGATTTGGATTACGCTCAAGGGGAGCAGCATGCTGCTGTGTGGGTGTCAGGTCCTGTAAATCACGGTCAATGTCCAGGTTATGGCCATGACCAGCCATTGTTGTAACCTCTCAATGTGACTTTCTACAAAGTTACAAGGTTGCAGTCTTATGACTGTTGGAAAGGAGATTGGAGAATTGTTCATCTTACCTGCAGCAAGCAGGCTGTTGCTCATCCCATTCTAGACAAAGTCTCTGGAAGCTGAACCTAACATACCTCACCTTGCTCCATCACGGGCACAACAGAAATCAGTTCTTTTACATGTTCGAGATCTTCAGCCATCATGATTTGCCAGATTGGAATGGCGTGACTCTTGCATACGTGCAAAGGGGTTCATTCATCCCTTATACCCAGATATGCCAGGGATGCCATGGAGCTTCAAAAAGGTTGTGAAAAGACAGATACATATGCCTATAGGTCCATTATCATTATTATTTTTCCAAAAGAACTCTTTCATCTTGACAATCACATACACCTTTATGATGGCCCTTGAATTCCTTGGGAGTAGTAGAAATCCATTGGAGAGATTTTCCCTCATGTCCTATTGGGGAAATCTCCTCAATGGACACAGAGAGCAATAAAACCATGACAAAGACTCTAACTCCTTCCAACTTTATCCAAAATAAAATAAATAGTTTTGGATGGAGTTGTTAAGATAATTTTATACTCAATATGAAAGAAATGAATTAAATTAGGCAGAGTTATTACATTCTACTCACCTAAATCCTATAAAACAACCAAATAATGAACATAGTAATGTGCCACTGCCAAGAGTTTCAGCTGGTGACGCCCTGTGCCCACGCGTCTAACTCCTTTCCATCAACACAGACTTATTATTATTGTACCGCACCGCCGCGTCAAGGCAAAAGCCTTCAGCTTCAGAGATTTCAGAGTATGAATCACAGACCTTTGAGGGTCTGTGAATTGTAAGAGGTATTATAAAGGAAGCTTCACAAAAGACAGGAGTAAACAATTCAATGTGTTCTCCACCACCGTCCTTTATATGTTTGCGGTATTATATACTGGGGGATTGGATTAGGGATACTTACAGCTATTTGGGCCTTTGTATTAGTAGATGAATTTGGTCTTTTGATATTGAATGATTAAATATAAAACTGATGCATACGGAGAAATGCACAATGGATGGCAAGTAGCAAAATATTGCAACGTAGGGTAAATGGAACACTAGAAAAAATGCTTACTAAGTCTTAAAAATAGTATATTGAATAATCATCTATACGGTATACACAAATATGAGAAATGCTATATCAAGTGTACGTGAGTTGTGGTTTTGGCCACTATGTCGGAGCATGACACAGTAGTGACGTAGCGGTGGACATGCCATACAACACACCAGGAAGTATCAGGTAGAAGCAGTACCTGTGACTCTGCAACAAAGTGAAGATTGGAATTGTTGCTCACCAGAAATAGGATGCCCCACCTCTGAAAAGGCCAAGTAGCTTCAAATAGTTTCAATACTTTGATTTGATGGCTTAGTACAAGCATGGAGATTAACAAAGTTAGAGTTGAAGTTGAGTAGTTTTTGATATAGTGGGGAAGGACTCACATTTTCGATACAGCCATCCTTGGCAACAACAATGCCACTGGTACAGGAAATTAGGAAAAATCTCTAATATGCACTAAGACAGCAATAAATAATAATGTTTAAGCATATAAGCATATAGAAAGCTAATCCTAATCAACTTTTTATTGCTGTGTTCTTTGCAGATTTCCATTTGCTTCCTTTCTGTTTTATAATAACTTTGTTCTTGGGACAGGAAGTAAGGAAAGATCCAGACGCAAATACAAACCTTAAAGAACTTATGTACTCTGTACAAATCAAAATGTTTGATTAGAGTTACAGCTTCATCTTATTTTTGCATGTTTTACTAGCTTTTACTGGAGATTACAAGTGGCTATTTCAACACATATTATTAAATTGTGCAAGTAAACTGCGGTTGCATGGAAGACCTGACGTGTCCCCTTTAGGACCCTTTAAAGATCATGGCTTGTCCAACTGCAATACATCTAGATAATTGTACAAATGGTCCCACACCAAGGGAGGATCTGATTCCAATGAGTTTATTAAAGTGATAAATTACAGTAAGATATGAGGAATCAGAAGACTGCAATGCTGAATGAGCTGGTAAGTTGAAACATGAAAGATAGGAGGACATGATCCTTTTAGATTGTAAGCTCTTCTGGGCAGGGTCCTCTCCTTCTCCTGTTTCACTGTCTGTGTCTGTCTATCATTTGCAACCCTATTTAATGTACAGCGCTGTGTATTATGTTGGTTCTATATAAATACTGTTTAATAATAATTAACAAAAATTGATATGGAGCAGAAGGTCCTCTGTACCACTATAAACTCACTGGAATCCAAAATTCTTCATTAAATTACGATCCATTATGGACTTTTTTTGATCATCTTTGGGCAAAATGTTGAACGAAAATTGTTCAGGGAAGGTGATTTTTTTTATTAATTAGTTAACAATCATAATAAATTTTAGTAATACAAATTATTTAGCAAACAAGTGGATGATATTGATTACTTGTAGTTGACCAAAAATGTTGATTATTATATTAATAGAAAGTAACATTTTTGTGCCAAGCATAACTGAAAAAGTATTGATGTCCTTTCTTGACATGACTGCATGGATACAATTAATACAACCTATCCCAAAAAGGGGTCTTTCCCAAAAAATAATGCAAAAACATAATTGGGTTTAGGAATGAATGTCATGAATTTGGGCTGCCAACTAATTCATAATAATGGGCTGCCTATCATACATCAGGGTGCATTACAGCAAAATGGTCACAATGAATTCACACTAAGTGCCATTGCGCACAGATATAAACCCTCGAAGTGCATTTATCCTTTCTCTACCCCCTTTTTCCTAAACACAACCCTTTTACTATAAGTACTAATTATTTTGCAATGGTCTTGACAATAAAACAAATGTCTTGCATCTATCAAACAACAACTTAGTGTTAACACACAATATGATACTTTTTATTGAACCCTCTAGATCCATCAGCAGCACTGAGACTTTTTTTAAATTCTAGCCCAGATTTGATACAATTAACTCCAGATTGTGGGCACCAAGATTCAACCATAACTCCTATTCAATTCCATTTGTAGAAGTTTCAGAACAGACTCAATAGTGTTCTATTTTACATTATTTTTTTAGTCTGTGTCATGTTGGCCATTTGAATTGCCTAAACCATTTTTTTTTTGCTTGGGGTCATTAATAATTACAGCGCACAATTATTCTGCTGATTTTGAAGCAATAACTCTCTCATTTAAATAATAGGGCCACCCAGGAACTCATTTACTTGTGCCAATGGTGGAAGGGAGATGCTGAGAAACCTTTTGAAGCTGGCTGCTTTTATGAAAATCCATTCAGCTGTTTCGTATAAACCTGCCAGCTTCACCACAATGGTTCTGTGAGAAGTTATTGTGACACGCAGGGTCGTGTGCTTAGTGTTTGAAAGATGGGCCTTAGGAGACAATGCAATAGGTGCGGCGCAGTACAACGTTCACGGCTAGGTCTGCATTGAGCCGGGAGCTGATTGTTGGGAATCTCATTCCTTCTGTAATAGGGATTTGTTGGGGGTTGTAAAGGTGGTGCAATGGGCATCACTATACAGGGCCACTTAATGGAAGCTAAATTCTAGGCAGATATAATAATCAAAAGAGAATGCATCTCTGTTACCATGAATTGTCTTTGTTATCTGTTATCAATAATACATTATTCAAAGTGTTTTTAATATGCAATCAGTGTAAGTATCCGAATTGGAAACGGTGCCAACTTCTTGGAGTATTGGTGTGTGAAAGGAAGAAGTGCCAAGACCTTATCGCTGTGCTGCTTTTCTTATCACTGCCTAGTCCAAAATGGACTAGACAATGATGAGAAAGGATTGACAGGGCTGGATTTATACTTTTTTCCAGCTTGTACTGCATACCCTTTAGGCTTTTCTACCACCCAATCCAAGCCCGCCATTAAATGCCTATGTATGCTGGGCAGACATTTTTGCTGAGCAGGTTCAGTGTTGGGCTGTGGATCTGCAGAGTGAAAAGTGAACTTTTTACCCTCATTATGGTTTATTCTGTCACTGGTCCCCTATTGTTTCAGTAGCTAAATGATAGGCCCTAAATGGAGGGCTGACTTTATTTATGTCATTGGCTTTAATAATACGTTAATAAAATGTGAAGGAGAACCTCAAAAGCTATTGGTTTTCTATACAATGGCCTCTGACAGGCAGGGGAGTATAAATGCCACCCGTAGTGGTCATGTTACCTAAAGCCACCGCCTAGGTGGCCTTGTTGGAGATCCGGCTTTTGGCAAAAACTGGGTTGAATATTGCTTGCCATAAGATTCACTTTTTTGTACTTTTTTTTCTTAAGAATTCAGGGCCGTCAGGGGATGATCAGTGTCCTCATCCTGTATGGATCCATTGCAGATGGTCCTTAACGATGCAAAGAGAATGCTGTGTAATCTGTATCTTCTTACTGTTAGCGGAGAACACCATGGGGATTTACCCTCACTGTAAGTTCTCAGTTCTCCAAGCTGAATGCCACTGGGCAATAATAATAATACACAGTATTTATATAGCGCCAACATATTACGCAGCGCTTTATAAACTCCATAGTCATGTCACTAGCTGTCCCTCAAAGGGGCTCACAATCTAATGTCCCTACCATAGTCATATGTCATAAATACAATCTAAGGTCCACTTTGTGGGAGAAAGAAAATTAACCAAACTGCATGTTTTTGGAATGTGAGAGGAAACCAGAAAACCCGGAGGAAACCCACACAAACACGGGGAGAACCTGAAAACTCCTTACCATTAATCAACTAGGAAGACTGTGGACATTTTGAAGCCTACAAGAGATATTGCAGGTAAGAGAGGAAGTAAACAAAGCATGATTTTTTAAACATTGGTTGGGGCTCAAATTTTGCCCAATGATGACCTAAAACAATTCACCATGATCACCTCCCTGCCCCCAGCCTGTGGCTGGGCAGTCAATGTTCAGCACTAAAAAGTGAACTTACCTTCCAATCACAGCAGTACAGTGATACCATTTGTAATTCCAAAATGTGTTACAGGAACAGTTTGCAGTCCTAAAGAAAAAGATCTTCAAACCTTTCTGATAGATAATAGATAGATAGATAGATAGATAGATAGATAGATAGATAGACAGATAGATAGATAGACAGATAGATAGAGGGATATATAGATAATAGATATTGTTGGGCTTGTTGTGTATTTGGTTGCGGACAGAGATGTCATGCTCTGCTGCGGCACAGTCCAATTGTCAGTGGTGGATTTGGCAGTGTCTCCTCTTCTCCCCAGGGGGGCTTCGATTCAGAACACCAAGTCCCGGCACTTAGAGATACTCTTAGCATAAAGACAAATTGCTTAGCCCATAATAGACCATTATAATGGGATTTTGTCATGCTGCAGCTCAAATAACTCATTTTCATTCAGAATAACTTGTGCGCGGATTGTCGGCGGTGAGAATTCTCAGAGCATAAAAACTCAATCAAAAGTATGACACCCCCAGAATGCCAATTATTCTTGTCAGAACAAGCCTAGCTACCAGCGCAAGCGGTGTACGGAGGCCCCTGCAATGATAAGGCCAAATACAGAACACCGAGCCGGGATTAAACTGCAGAACTCACAGTTCCAAAAGACATAAGAGCTCATAATGTTTGTAATGAGGACAATCATAGTACATTAAGTGACCCCTTTCCCCCAAAACCACATTGACATTCCCTAATTAATGTACGGCGCTGTGTAATATGTTGACGCTATATAAATACTGTTTGATAAAAATAATAATAATAATTTTTGCAGACACTCAAAGCCATAATTTCCATAGCTAGAACCAATTAACTGGCTTAGCTATTGTCAAAGCTAAGCAACTGAATATGCATAGGAAATATACTGAGGTTAAGTAATGAAACGTGGCTCATTACCCACCACAGTGTGCTGAGTTAAATATTAAGGAGCAAAAGGTTGCTGCAGGAAGATGTTGCATTAAACAGTTCAAGGGAGACTGAAGGACCTTATGTGGTCCATGGGGAGTTTATGGTTCTCTGATGGTGTTTTGGGGATAGTCTCAGCATTGTATTCCCTACTGAATGCCCACCCAAGATAACTTTATGCCATTATTTTTGGTGGCGTGGGGGATGGAATTGGGAGTTACATTTATTCCTCTTCAGAGATCTAAGATTGTGAATCTTATTCATAGATCCTCGATTAGCAAATTTTTTAAGAGATGGGCTACAAAATATGATCCTGATGGCATTGAACCCCAGTAAACTGACATTGATTTTCCCCTGCAACACCAGACATTTGTTAGAGAGAGAAAATGTTGCACACTTGTTGGTTCTTCACTTATACTGAAACCTTTCTGGGATAAGGTATAGGAAAACACACAGAAGTTTACTGATTGGCATGACCCAGAGGACTTGCCCTTTCATTTTTCTTCACTATAACGATCACCAAATGAAATCATATAAACTTTCAGTGATTAGGCATATGATCAATGCAGCTAGGTCATATGTTCCTCTGCTGTGAAGAAACTCAATTTTGCCTACAGTAGGTTTAAATAAAGTAAGTGAAATGAAATGTGCCTATAGAGGACCTTACATCTTCCATTAATTCATTATTACTATTATTAATATTATATATGATAAACAGTATTTATATATCACCAACATATTACGCAGCTCTGTACATTAAATAGGGATTGCAAATGATACATAAATGCCAAGACAAAACATGCAATAAATAGACAATGTATTGCAAGAGGATATGTGATTAGGGCTAGGTTTTAAACAATTTTTGTGGTACAGATTTAGCCGTCAATTGAACGTTAGTTAATACAATCTTGTATTTAATGATCACATAAAAGGGACCGTCATCTCAATTCCAACGCATTTCATCAATTGGCTTCCTCAGGGGATCCTTAGAGACTTTAAATTTTAGTAATTGATTGTATAGGTTGTGAGAGGAGCAATAATTTTTGCATATAAGGTTATGACTGGGGGTTAATAACTGCTATAGCTGCTATAATTTTTCAAGGAGAGTGGTAAGGAGATGAAAAGAAGTGTTATCCTGATTTTGTTCTTGTGGGTATTTCTGTCAGAAGCTAGCAGGATCCTTGGTCATTTATACCCACAAGAACAAAATCAGGACAATACTTTTTTCCATCTCCTTGAAAACTTATAGCAGCATATTCTGTATTTGTTATTTTTCATGTATCTATCTCGCATTTTATGCTTTATTGAAAAATGTAACCCTTAATAAAAAATATAAAAGAATAGCTTTTTAAAAAACTGCTTAGCGTACATTATAAAGAAGATTGTGAACAGGCAGGTAGGTTTGTTTAATTGCAGAAGGAACATTGCTTGTCTAGATTGCAGTATCAAATCTGTCTGCTCACAATTGTGTATTTTTTATGTATATTCCAACTGTAATATGCCTCTTGTATTAGGGCCTGTTACCATGTTTTAGCAAATTTGCACAATAACGCACCATGCACATGTGGTGCCTGTGTTACAATAAACTGCAGTACACCAAAGCGCAATATATACTTTGTGGCTGTTGTGCTACAAGAAATTGAAGCAGAGCCTATTTTTTTGAGTATTGGAGTGTATTACAGCCCATTTAAGCAGGGTGCTATGTTTAAATTTTCTATAGTTTCATCATTTTTGTCTGATGCTTACCAATTCTTTAAAATGCATCTAAAGCCAATTTTTGTGCACTGGTGACCAATATTACTTTAGAAATGGTTTAAAGTGATCTTCCATCTTAAATTTGGCTAAAGATTTATCAAAACCATAGGTGCTACAGTTGAGCAGCAAGATAATAAAATAGAGACGTGTTCATGCATAGAGTTTCTTCTGACACAAGAATGCTGATGCCAGGGGTTGAAATGGAGACATTCAATGCCACTCAGCGGGCCTGTTAAAAACAAGAGAATGGAGCATGGTATAAAGATAAACAACTATACCAGTATTTTTTTGAAGAATACAAGAACAAGAAACATACAGGACTTTAACGGCAGTGGATTTATAAAAAATTGTCATATGCCTATTATTTCCCTCATTAAGACATTTGGTGTCACAGAGGATGGCAGTTCTACTTACAATTTAAGTGCAAATCCATTTATGGATGGAATCATATGATTGAGTTTAGTTTTTGGAGATAATTATTTATTATCACTTCATATTAGTGTGAGTATTACCAAAAATATCTGGAGAAATACTGAATATGGTTGGAGAACATATATGGGATACCGCCATCTCTTTGTGTTGTGATTTTAATTCTGCCTTTTGTCTACCTTCATACCAAGAGAGTAAGCATATCGGTGAATGCAACATCCTTTGTGCTGATACACCTACTAGCTGTACCAAATACATCCCAGAGGAAGCGGACACAGTCTGCAAAACGCGTCGGATGATCTCATCATATGTAATGTGTGCAATGTATCTAGCCCATGTATGCTAACAATGTTGATTAACTCTTTCTGAAACTTGGTATAAGGGCAGAGGCATGCACATTTTTTAACTGTTGTTTCTTAATGAAGGAAATAAAAGGTATATGACAATTTTTTATAAATCAACTGCCGTTAAAGTCCCGTATGTTTCTTGTTCTTGTATTCTTCAATCTATATTTGTGATGTTGGCAGGATTACAAATGTTAGAAGACCGAACAATATTTTAATAATATAAAATAACAGTATTTAGTATGGATGGTAGGGCCATATAATGCATGATTTAAAATGTCAGGCCAGATACAGGACCATGCATCAGACCCGAAAGAGGGACAACTAAGATGGAATGACGTACAGAGGGCAATGGATCCAAGGGACTGTCTCTCCAAGCAAAGGACTTTGCATATGAGCACCTATGACATTCAAACACATTTCTGAGCCCAAAATTTCAGATATAGAGACCGACAGCTTTGTAGACCTTGATAGACATCTTCTCATTGATATGTGGGAAAGACCGCTTCTTCAAACGCCAAGCTTGAATTGCATTCAGCTTTATTGTCTGGAGACGTAAGCATGAACTGAGAAACACTCGAGCGTTTGAACTTGCGGAGAGCACTTTGGAGACAGGCCTTGACTTGTGGCTGTTTTGTTGCATTTTCTATTGGATCTCTCTGCCCCCCGGCAAGCACTCCAAGTTGATCAATGTGGCACTGGGTAAGGGCCCCAAAAAGGGCCTTTTGTAAGGGCCAGCAGCCCGCCTGTGTGTCGGAGCAATTTGTGGCCTGTGAAATACGCAGGATACATTGTTAAAAATCTGAATTGCCGGCCGATTAATTAGCTCTGAATCACGTTACAAAGTCATTGTTCTGGAGATGGACGGGATGATTAATGAGAGCTGGCTATTTAAAACAAGAGGCTCCCTCTCACACGGGGTCGGCCTATTATTCCCTATCTTCTCCTGTGTGTTCTCCCAGTGTTCTCACTGCCTGGAGACTTCATCGTTTTGTAGAAGAGTTTTCGTCAGACGTGACCTTTGGGAACCAAAGAAGCAGCTGGAGTTTAGCGGTACAAAGAGGAACCAGGAACTGGTGCGCTTCTTGTTACACAAATAAATATCCTCATTTTAGCAAGAATGAGATCTGTTTCCTGTGTATAAGTGCCAGGCTGTACAAACGTTCACAATGGAGAAAACTTCAGGAAAGTTTGTACCTGCTGGGATCTTTATTAGAGGCCTTGTGTGGCTTTGCAACATCTGAGCAAATGGGATTTTCCATTAAAATGTATTTTTAAGTAGAAAACATGGACAAATGTGGCACAAGAAATATAAAAAAGGAAAATATACTGAAAAATAACATCAGTAATCAGGATATATTTGTGATAATGACTTCCTCACTCATATAACCTCATCGCACACACGGCTCCAAGATTTCTCTAGAGCTGCCCCCACTCTCTGGAATGGTCTTCCTCATCCTATTTGGCTTCCTACTACTTTCTGCTCATTTAAAAGAGCATTCAAAACCCATTTTGTCACACCTGCCTACCCTTCTTCTGTTTCTTAAAACCCTCACTACTTTCCACCATTCCATATCTCTTCTCCTATTACTTCCTCCACCTCCTCGATTGTAAGCTCTTCTGGGCAGAGTCCCCTCCTCCTCCTGTGTCACTGTCTGTATCTGTCTGTCATTTTTTTTTAAATGATTTGATAAAAATCGCTAGCATTCTATTTTGAGCATTTTATGATAGTTATTGATGCCTAAAAAGTGCCATTGTCTGTTGTTTTGGGCATTTCGAATTGCAAATATTTATTTGGGGATTCCCCAAGACTTGAACATTATTTTGAGAGCTTCTCAGGTGTTAAAAGTTTGAGAAAGGCTGATTTAGACAGAAGTAAATCCATGAACTGGAGCTGGGGGGTCATAGAGCAAATGTTCAATGCTAATCCAATTGACCTGATTTATGAAAGCTCTTCAAGGCTGAAGATGATATACTTTCATCAGTGAAGTTGGGTGATCCAGCAAACCTGGAATGGATCTGCTCCAGGATTTAAAACATTTGTTAGCAAATAGTAAATGACTTTAAAGAAGTCTATTCCAGGTTTGCTGGATCACTCAGCTTTACTGGTGAAGAGTATCCTCTCCAGCCTTGGAGAGCTTTCATAAATCAGGCCCAATGAGTGAAATCAGTAGATGATTACAAATTGAAAATATTATTCCTTGTATGCTGCCAATGAGTTATTTGCTGTCTAAAGACTTCAGAACAAAGAGACCAGATGGTGCTTGTGTTATTTTTTACAACATTGCCATTGCCTTGTACTGTAACCACATGAAAGCATCTTATAAGAAAAAAAATCTCAAGAGAATAAAAATTAAGTGTCACAAGATGTGAGCTGATTCTCATAAAAGAGTTGTTAAAGTATGTCTGCAGTTTAAAAGATAAAAAAAAACATTTCACCCTCTTTACTCTTAACTTTAACAAAAAAGTTGCGAAAGTTGCGAAAGCTGTATATATTTTCTTTATTCCCTAACATGGCCTTCCAAGTTCTCCTCCCGGGCTCTGCTTGTCTTTAGCTGGATGAACCTTTTTCCTATGAGCCTAGAACTAGCTTATTTACTGGGCAGTGAATCAATTAAGGTTAGTTTGCCCCGTTAGCCATAATTTAACAAGAAGACAAAAGATACCACATAGAGTGGATTTTGTGTGGGATTTTAAAGGCACATATCCCCAATGTAATGACCAAAACATTCTTGTGTTGACAACACAATCTATTTTAATTACATTGGTATTTAATCCAAAAAAAAAACATATATTTTGACAAGTTACAACCACATTAAACATTCTTATAGGTGGTTCCAATTGAGATCCCAGTACAATCATAAATTCACAATTGTATATAGATGAACACCAAACTTTTTTAGTCGACGCGTTTCGCGGTCATGTAGCTGTTTCTTCTGGAGTTATTACATGGTGCACATAAGCCAAGTATTTTGGAACAATCACAGGATCACAACCAATGACTTCTATACTTCAACCTTAGATAAGAATGGTCTAGGAGGCCATAAATATATTCATAACCGTGGTGTTATAGGAGTCACAACCCAGAGGTGTTGCGGTTTTTCAAATACAGGTCTTTCAGCAACAGGTAAGTTGGTACACACCCCAAGAGCACGGACAGAAAGTTTGAAAGGGTTCTGACCAATCACAAAAGACAATGCTTCCCCAACCAGACCTCTACCTACTTGCAATGAACCAACACACTAGCCTGGGTTAGGAAAAGAATGATTCAGCTATTCTCTGCATCATTCAAGATTGCCTGTAGCTACAAATGGAGCAATGTATGGTACAGCTCTTGGGCATCACATGATTGGCTAATAGTAAGCACCAAAAGAAAGGTGTGCAAAACTTTTACATATACAGTAAAGTTCTGGACTAAGACAACATGGATTTGGTTTTTAAATCTCAAAATCATTTTAAAAAAAAATCAGCATAAAACATTCTAAGTAGTTCAAACTAAAAGGGATTTTTTTAATCTAGCCTAAATAAAACAGAAGTCTGACCCTTGCAAGCTTACTGCAGAAAATGACCTTATCATCTCTATGAAAGCAGTGGCCTCTCTACAGAGGTTTGGCATGCCCCTGTTCAGTTAGGGATAGGTTTTTCTATCATCATACCCCATGCTTCCTCCTGATTAGAGAGCTTTAGCTTTGAATTACCAAGGGCGTGTTTCAGAACGTTGCAGAGATTCCATTGCTCCTGCACACAAAGCTATGGTCCATCTCTGCAGCATGATAGCAAATAATAGGCTTTTCTGCTCAGATTGGGGTTGTTTTCTATCCCTCAGCCTTTATGGTGCAAATTCAGACAGATATGCAAGACACCAATTTAATTCATGTTTAGGACTGGCCTGTAGTTCTAGCGGGGGGTATGTGGAATCTAAATTAAAAATTGATCAGAATTACAAATTGGCGGGTAAAATAGTTTACATGTATAGTTCTATCAGCCACAAACTGTTCAGTTTCTAAATAATTACACTGATTATTTTACAATGCCATTATAAATCAGAATTAGTGGTGTGTAGAGGCCCAGCCACCGGGCATTGTTGGATGGGGACCAGGATATGGGGACTCTGCACAACCAATCAGATTTGTGACCTGACTTTTCTCTACTCCAGTTAACCAACATTATCTGGTCACCCGTTGTCCATCAGAGCGGGATCTGTTACAAGGAAATATAGGAAGGAGTCTAGGGCCCAGGAAATCCAAGCTACAACCTTTTGGCTTTTGTAGTAAATCAAGAAGATAGCACAATGCTGTGCACCTGCCAATCCCTTCACAAGGAGAAGATGTACTTGTAGCCAAATGGAACCTGATTTATTAAAGCTCTCTAAGACTGGGGAAAATAGACTATCATAGGAGAATCTAGATAATCCATGGATTTCCTAAAATCATTTCCTATTACTTGACAAATGTTTTCAATCTTGGACCAGATCCATTGCAGGTTGGCTGGATCGCCCAGGTTCTTCCATAATAGTCTATCTTTTCCAGTCTTGGGGAGCCTAAATAAATCAGGCTATTGGTGTGTAATGGGGCCATGCTAGTACAGCCAATGGAAACAGAGTGGCTTCTCTGTGACTATTATAATCCCGAACATGTCCGGAATAAGGGTTGGGACAAAGCTGCTACCTTGACTAGGGCTTCATTCTTCACCATCACCACAATTTTAACATGGTATAAAAGATATTCTAACCATTTTATATCATGTAAAAATGGGGGATTTTATTTAACTTTTTCAGGAAGGACCCCTCCCCTTCCATCCTTACCCCCATGGTGCTAAAGACTGGGTATGCTAGAAGTCTTCAAGCTGCTCTATCTGCATATGTCCAATCTCAGGAATGAGCAGAAGGAACTTTTCTTGGCAATTAAAACACAGTTGTGCCGATCTCACGCATGCCCAAGTGCATAAGGAGAAGCTGGAAGACAAAGGATAAAGATGGCGGTGTCCGGTGGTTCCTCTGCGCCAGGACAGGCATAAGACCAAATGGATGCCAGTTGTGGAGAGATTGAGGGTTTTGCGGATGTAGTGGCAAGTATTATTTTTTATTTTATTAAAAAGTTTCACTTTGACAAAGCGAATCAATCCATGCCAATTTCATCGAAAACCAAATATGTTTGGTTTCTCGAATGCTGGTGACATGCTGACGCTGGTTAATCCTCTTCCCATCTTTTATTTTGTTTCTTTTGTAGCCGGATAATGGTGGCCCTATACACAGTGAAAGGGTCATTATGAATGATTTTTCATGCGGTAAACACAAGGATAATTGCATTCTAAGAGATTATATATTATGTATAATTGTACGTTATTGTAATTAATTACCACTAAAAGCTCCCTCTTGTGCTAACAGAGAACGTAAATGATTACCGTGGCCGGCGTTACGCCTAATGATATGTTTTGGCTGGAAATGAAAGGCCAGAGAATAGGACTCTTGTGAACCTCAGAAGGAAGATATTATCCTTTATTATGGCTTCAGAGGAAGCTCCTTCCAAGTGAGTGATAGACAATAACTTTACTTGTGCTGATTATTAAATGTTTCAGTAACGATGATGATAAAATTCAGCCCTATGATACATAGACCATAGAAGTAGATTTTACCCCATATAGATTAGACAGGTGCACTTGTGGTTATTAGAGGGTATGATTGTACATGGAATATCCTTTTAGATTGTAAGCTCTTCTGGGCAGGGTCCTCTCCTCCTGTTTCACTGTCTGTATCTGTCATTTGCAACCCTTATTAAATGTACAGCACTGCGTAATATGTTGGCGCTAAATAAATCCTGTTTATTATTATTAATATTAATAATAATAATAATAATAATAATTTAGTGTAAATGTGGCTCTGTCAGCATGCAGGATGTACCTCTTAATGAAGCATATTGATGTTCAAAGGATTAAAAACCTTTAGCCTGGGAGAAGGGCATAACTATAGACCTATAAGACCCTTTGCTGAATTTGGACCTGGGCCCCTCTATGCTGCAACTTTTGTGCTGCAAATCCCAAGCTACTCACAACACTGGTCAGATCTGTTCTTAAGATTGGGCAAAGAGGTTAATAATTAGATGCCCATAGGGAAGTAGAAGTTTGGAAGAGTGGCATAGTTTAAAATGAAGCCTAATGCTTGCAGAGTACAACCAGATTTTGGAAGGATTGCAGGTTGTGATGATTAACCGTGAATCCTTTGCCATTTTCTGGTTGTTACCCAGCACTGCAGATCAGACCTATGTACACCTGACCTCATTAGTGATCTTTAAAATCGGACCACAGCAGGAAGCTTTGTATACAGGTAGTACCCGGGTTAAGGACATCTAACTTACGGACGACTCCTACGGTAGATACGAACGTGAATGGGGCTTCCCTGCTCCCTCGAGTGCAGGAATGAGGCTTGGAGGGGGGAGGCGGGCAGTTTGCATGACTTTCAGAAGAAATCTTTTGATAAACTTAGCTGAGACTGAGCTCTTCTGCAAGCTCTTGTAACTCTTTAATGACCAAGACAAACTCTGCAGTTCTTTCTTTTTGCATATCAAAGCACAGCTTGCTCCAGAAGTAGAAAATGTCTAGGCTCCATAAAGTTTTTTTTTTTTTGCTTTGTTTGTGATTAACTCACAGTGAGGATTTTATACAGTAACTGACACCACACTGCCTAATAATATGTTGAGGCAATCATCTGTCCTAATTGCTTTTATAAAAATAATGTAACTCATCCGACTTACATACAATTTCAACCTACAGTCCCTATCTCGTATGTAACCCGCGGACTATCTGTAATCAGATTTCTCTGTTTGCTACTGTTCTGAGTAATAGTTTGTCTTGTCTCTATTTTGTTGTCGTAAAAAAGGGGGACCACTGCACCCCTGAAACACTTAGATGCTCTGCATGGAATACCAGTAAAGGGATATTTGAGGAACAGATTTATATATTTATATATATTTATTATAATTATATATATATTTATATATTTATCGCATGCACCATACACATGTGGATGATTTGTCTCTGACTTCTGTGTGACTGTTCACTCCTTGGATTATTCCTCTGTCTTTTTTGGGCTGAGTGTGTACTCAGCTCTTCTATGGATATTCTGGTCATCAAAATAAACTGGACTCTTGGAAGCCAATACTTGGCCCCCAGAATTGACTTGGAGTCACGATGGAGGCCCCTGTGGGCTGAGGAGGATCTGGGGCCCTCATGCATTGGACCTCCTTATGTCCACCCCTGCTCCTTGTCTAAACTGGCCATCAAAATGTTGACTCTATGTTGGTGGGTTGACTATCTGTCCTCACTAGCACCTGTCCCTTCTGTTGGTGGATGGTGTCATTGGAGCAGAAAGTATCTACCAAACTCCATACCGTAGTAGTTTCTGCTCTGACAACAGCCCAACCTCACATTGTCCTCCAGAATCTTGACATTCAAGTGATCCCTGCAGTTTACATCCTTTGCATTATGGGTTATGTGACCCAACTATGCATTTGTGGGAGCTGCGTAAGATTGTGTGATGGAAGAAAGTTGAGAGGGCAGTAAATGCCGGACTGTAATATTTCACCCCTGCTCACCACCCTCTCCACAGGTTCATAATCCTACACTGCTCCTTTAAAGAATGGAAGAATGCCACCCTAGGACAGGAAATGCTTTACTGGCTAGATCGTTAGGTAAGAATAAAGGCAAAAATGCAGTCAGTACATCTAATGACCATAAAGCTCTAATATATTTTATTTTTGGATTTAGATATCATAGATATCTTTATATTAGGACTTTGTTTTAAATATAACCTTTATAATATAAACAACACTTCATTCTGATATAGCCAAACATTTAATTATTAGCAGGACCATATTTTGACGTCATCCTGTCCTAGGCACACATTATTGATGATACTATATTGCACAAGGTCTGTCTTTGGGTCATGTGACCATTTTAATAAAAAATAGCTAGAATGTGCTGTATTATAAAGTATTAGACCTCATATATATGCAGGACTAGTTTTTAGAACAAACAAGAGAAAGTGAAAATGGTTTCAGGTTTTCTAAACTTTAAAGATCCTTCTAACTAAGAATGAGGTTAAATTTCAGTTCACTTCTCGCCAGTTTTGCAAACTACTGTGTCTGCATGGTGGTTATCGTACACACTACTTGGTGGATTTTGGGGTAGGTACCATACCTGACCACCGCCTGCCAATCGGAGCCTACATCATTGCCAAGATGGTTCCCAATATAAAGGGCAGCTATTTAATGACCCTGCTCAACATCCTCCTCATTCCGTTCACCTACAGTTCTCTTGCTGAATTTTCCAACAATTGCCCAGAGGTGTCCAGAAGACCATAAACAGAAAAGAAAAAAATGATTACATTTAGCAAATGGTAGGGCTTGGTGCTGCCTCCCCCTTTACCCTGCTGCCCTAGACACTGACCCATGGGGGCCATTATGGTAGATGCAGCCTGGCCATTAGGAAACGTACCGGTCATAGATGAATTCAGTCCTGTCTCTCCATCTAGCTGTAGGCACAAAGTACCCTAGAAAGTAAAATATGCAATCACTGACATTCAGATGTGATGGATATAATGCTGTAGATTGTGTTTGGTTGGTTCATGACACTCCATCATCTTCCCACTTTATCATTGTAGGAAGTTCTGGCACTGGACAAAACTCTATTATGTAATCATTTCAATCTTTTCTTCTTTTTGCCAGTTCACATTTATAATACACGGCAGTGTTTGATCCTACGGGATTCTTTGCAATAACTAAACAAGCTTGTTCCGCAGTAAAACTCCTTCCTATAATAGTTGTATTGTGTGCCGGTCATAATGGAAATGTCACAGTGTAAAACAATGCATTCACATTGCTGGTTAGGCGTTCGGCCAAAAGCCAAGCCGCTTCTGAACGGGTTAACGCCATGAGGACTCGTTCCGGCTGGACTCTTGTCTCTCTTTAAGTGTTCAGAATCTAAAATTTCTAACTTCCTGTTTTGGCTTGGACAGACCGGCATCTTGGATCATTTATTGGCAAAGCCTAAATATAAATTCTTGCCGGATTATTAGATACATTTGACAGAATGTCCACGCGGATCAGCCTGAAACTCTAATATTAAAGTTTTAGGAAACAAAGCAATAATTTAGAATTTTGTCAGGAAATGCGTTTAGTAAAAGCAGACTTATAGAGGTCTATTGATCAATGTTTTCACCCTAGATTGACACAACTCCCATCGAAAATTCATTTTATTAAAAAAATACATTGAAATAAAAGATTTATATAATAAAGTGTGAAAAAATTATGTAGACCCCTTAGTCTGCAACTAAAGAAGAACTCCAGGCTGAATACAGAAATAAATATATGGAAGCTGTTTCACCTGCATAAAATGTCATTTCTAATTATCCATTCTTGAGATTTACACAGGTCAGCCACGGATACACTAGAGATACATTATTATTAATAAACCGGATTTATATGGCGCCAACATATTATGCTACGCTGTAAATTAAATAGGGGTTGTAAATGACAGATACAGACACAGGAGGAGGCGAGGACCCTGCCCCAAAGAGCTTACAATCTAGGAGGTGGGGGTATCACACAATAGGAGGGGGATATGGAATGGTGAGAAGTAGTGGAGATGGTGGATGGTGCACATACATATTACAGGTGCACATAACACATAATATCATCCTACATTTTTAACACTTACATTTATTTGCCTGCAAGAAAGTATTCAATAAAACACCTGGGGTCTGGGCACACTCTAAAGCTGGTGAAGACTTCACTGGACACAGGCTGACACAGGCAAAGGCCAGTCAAGATAAAGGTGACTAGCAAGGGCAAAGGAGGTAACTGGTTGACCAGCCAGGGTAGAAAAGGCCATGCCCAGTTAGGTCAGAATGAAAGTCAAGGGCCAAGACTGACCAGAGTAGAAGTGGCCACTGGTATGGCTTATACTGATATGCAGAGGAGCAGTGGTAAGCCATTCGGGGGACAGGTCCAGCCATCCCAATAGGGGCCAGCCAGGGCAGTGGTGGTAATGTCGGGCAGACCCAGGACAGGGAGGGCCATTCGGAATAGATGAGTACACCAAGGGTTGGGGCCAGCCAGGGCAGAGGTGAACACTGGCCATCTGGCAGAAATGGGGTCAGCCAGGGGAGGGAGAGCCAGTTTTAGGAAAGACAGACCTGACCATCAAAGACTCTCCAAGGCTGGAGAGGATACTTATTCAGTGAAGCTGAGTAAACCGACAAACCTGGAATGGATCTGGTCCAGGATTTAAAAGATTTGCTAGCAAATAGCAAATGACTTTGGAGAAATCTGTTCAAGGGTTGCTGGATCACCCAGTTTCACCAATGAAGGTGTATCCTCTCCAGCTTTGGAGAGCTTCAATAAATCAGCCACAGAGAGTCAGCCATTTATCACATTCCATTATCCCATACAAATGACAGCCAAACCTATGTATGGACTACTTAGATGTTGTGAATACTTTTGACTACTGACCGAGCATTCCTGGTTCTGTGCGGAGTTGTTAGCTGTTAAGCCACATCTGTACACACAACTGAAGATGAACAACAATTGCCTAATCTACCAGTCTGGATTCCTTGTGGCACCCAAGAAGCATCATGGATCACCATCTTTCTTTCATCCTTGGCCAGTTTTTGAATGAACAATAAGCTGATAATGGAAGGGCAATCATTCATTTTGATGATGTAAAGATTGTCTATATGATCCTATCATGCATCAACTGAAGCTGGAGAATGATTTGTTTGGGCAGAGCATAAGAAGGGACACAGGGAAGTTCCTCTATCATAGTCCTATGACTGAGCTGAAGGCAGGCAGGCGACAAGAATAATGTTATCACCCGCCACCTTTACATTGTAAATTGTGTCAGGTAAAACAGTTCATTGTGAATTTAACTATCCAAATGGCTGAAATTGTTCTGCAATTCCACGACAGCCCACAGGACAAATATAAAGTCACTCTGAACTTGTTTAATGTCAAAGTGGATTGAAGTTGTTTCCCTTGTTTACACAATTGCTGAAATTTTATCCTGCAGGTAACGTCACAGCTGCCGACAAGAGCAAATAAATAAAATGTTTGAACATTTCTTAAGAGGAAAAGTGGGCGTGAGTGTTCTACAGAGAACTTAAAACATTATCAGCTATAATCTGATTTATGGAGAAATGGAAGGAAGATGGATCTTTGTGTTGCAGATACACACACACACAATACTGTGTCATGCATTATAACGCTCAAAGCAAACCCGAAAAAAGGTCAGGTAAAAGCCCTTGTCTGCCAAAGGGCATTGGCAGCCCATCCAACATCAGAGGGCTGCCCTAATGCAATGCACAATGTTGCATACATTAAGCCACAATATAGATATAAATAGGCCTTTCAACACAAGTTCATGTTTAGAAAATGTATACCAATGACTGCCCATGCACCATTAGAGCAGCTAGCAAATAGTCACCTTGCTCACCATTTTAACAAATTTCATGATGTTGCCCTGTCTGGTGTTTTGCCAAAATATGCCCTGCTGGTTGCATGCGCGTTACAGTCCCTTTTGGTTTTATGAGTTTTCCTAACAGATGGCTCACTCATAATAATACATGGAGTAGTGGCGCACAAGTACTGCGAAATTGGGCCAGCAGAGAACATTTCATTACAGGTTGTATACCCATTAACAATGGAAAATCCTACCCACCCATCCAATAGGAGTTCCTGAGCTTACCAAGTATGTGGTCTTCAAGCAGCTGCTCTTTTTCACAGTAATAGCTTTTGTTTTGCACTGTGTGAAGGTGGCCATCTTGGTAGACTAACAGAGATGTTAAAGCTGGCCCCTGATGACTGGTGGCAGAATAATTAAAAGGCAGCAAAAAAATGAAATAGAAATAGGGAGATCCTTGCAATGCAGATCCTCAGGTACAGCTTCTTCTCCAGCAGTGCCAACAGCAAGCTGAATATCACCAAATCTCACCTAAAATGTAACAAGACTAGCAGTCAGAAGAAGCACGGTCTTGGTTGTGCTTATACTGATATGCAGTCATGGTTTTAGCTCATGTACAGAAAGAGAACTGTTTTTTTTTTTTAAATATTTTTCTTGAACAGTTCAAATTTGCATTTCAACAACCCAAATATATATATATAAACATGAAGCAAAATAAACACGACTGCTCTGAAATTGGTAACTTCCAACTGACTGTATTCAAGATGATTCTTTTAATTTACAAACCTATTCAACTTATACTCATTAGATGTTTGTTCTTACCTTCCCACTATTTAAAGTATTTTGTAAGTTATTTCTCCTAAAACGTTTGTATAGTTTATTTTGTATTCAATAAAAGATCATCTGGTCTTCTGAAAATCAGAAATGAAAAAGCCCCTTTTAAACTTAATTAGTAATGTCGATGTTACTAAAGTACGACACAAAACTGTTTCTAAGATTTAGAGCGCCACACAGTGGCCAATAGTTAGATGAGACTTCTGTTTAAGTAATTAATGTAGAAAAGCTATGGTGAAAAAAATAGGGGACTACCATTGCTGCAAAAATAATTAGCTGCCTAAAAATGTAAAAATATTTTTGGCAGTACAAGTATGCAGCCAGTTAAGTCAAAAACTCTGATCTGCACATCTGCATTGAGAGTGCACTATGCCCAAGAGCCATATGCAGCCCTTAGCTGCTTGTGCAGGCCCTTTGGGCCACATCAGTCTGTAGTGGGAGCATTGATCTGTAAATAAGTAATATCATTGATCACTAACAGTGCCATTTAACATGTCCCCGGTCTTCTGAAACTTATCTCCAATCTACAACTATACCTGTAGCATGTCCACATTCTCTGACCATTATGTCCACTATGTATGCATTGACAGTCCCTTTAGGATTACATATTTAACATTGTGGCCTTTTGGTGATATCAGGGGCTTCAGTTCTGCACCTAACCATTAGCAGTTTCCCAGTTCCTTCCTGACTAAGTAGCTCATATTACTTGTGGAACCATCCCATTCCTGGTTCATTCTACAGCCAGGAACAGTAATGAAAGCCACAAACACCAAATTATAAAGAAAGATAATTTATTAATACAGGACTGAAGGTGACAAATAAAACTTGTCGCACTTAATACGCCAGACATTTGTAAATGATGAAGATTGCTGGGTTACTTATCCAGGTCTCCATTTAATGTTCTTCACACCCTGAAATTGTCTTTTTAGGGAGCTGCTGTCCGCCCAGTCAGCATTCAGGTATGAAAAATCTTCATCCTCTTCAAGTCTCTGGAACCAAAAAAAATATTAATTTGTGAGGTTACAAAGCAACAATGCCAATGCCAGTCAAAATGCCATTAATCTCTGCATGATATTTAGGTCTACACGATAGGTTTTATTTATACAATTGTACAAATACTAAATATATGCACAGTTAGTGAAGGGGCATTATTAAATGATCTTTATGTCTGACTGTCGTAATGGAGAATTGACAAGCTAATTTAAATAATAAATATTAGAGTTTTGCAGTATATGGGTGACACTTGTATGCTCTTTATGATCCACAATATAAAGTGCTATACTGAAATACAATATTGTGATTCTTTGTATGTATTGGTCAGCAATGGAATCCTTCCATATCAGGACGTCATATATTGCCAATTGTTTGTGAACATCTGACCATCACACTCAAATGAGCTTGGTGAAATTCCAATTCAGAAACCATAGGCATTACAATGCAGTTGCCCCACCTTTTGCAGCTACTGTAGAGCAGCCTCCACACATCTGCGGGGATTTTCAGAAGATTTTAAAGTGCAGTTGTGAATTTGTGCATTTCTTTTTCAAAAAGAGCATTTGTGAGATCAGGTACTTTGTGAAGCCTTTGGACTAAGCGTTGTAGAATGATCTTCCTGCTGAATTGTGTTCGGTTAAGTCTACCGTAAATTCTGCTCCAGAATATGGCCTCGATTTGTACGTTTTGGTTAGGTTCTAACATAGAATGAGAAGACCAGGCTTACAATTGGCCTTTCAATCTATTTATTAGGGATGAGGACCAGACTCTTTAAGGCCAATCAAATTCCTCCACAACAAACACCTCAATGTCAACAAACCACCATGTCATTATTGGAGCAAAAAAGAGCTTTACCCAAATTATTGCCAGAAGGTTGGAAGGGTACAATTGCCTAACATACTGTGGCATTACCAGTACCTATAACTGGAATCACCAATGCTCAATTATTAACAGGGGTTACTGTCATATACTTGTGGCAATGTCAAGCAGGTAGAAGAGTCAGGTGAAGACAGAGTTTTGGTCACAAATGGACTTTGGTGGTGTCTGCCAATCAATCATAAAAAATGGTTTTGTAGCAAGGTCAGTACCAAAAAAGCTCAACAGCTTTAAGTATTGTGGACGCTCACATTCCTATTCTTTTAAATTGGAGCTGGAGTGTTAAAGGTAAAGGTTGCCCATGCATTACCTTGAATTCCTCCTGCTTTCTGTGGTAATGCATCATCAGTTTCTTTTGCTCTTCCTCTGAAATGACCGGCTCTCGTGCTGGGGCTCCGTGTCCTCTCTAGATGGGTTTAAAAACACAAATAAATACTAAAAATAGGACAACATATATAAAACTAATACATGTTCAATTAATGTTAGGAAAGTCACAAACTAACATGGGCTATCATGGTCCTATGGTTCCTATGAAACCTAACTTCATTAATTGTAAAGAACCCGCCAGGACCGAACATAGGAAATGTCACTGCTGACTTGTTTGTAAGGGTAACCTTTTACACAATATTTTGCCAACCTTGACACTGTGGAGGGGGAGGCCAATTTCTGTTTTAGCATGGCGGTACTCCTATATACAAATCCATCTCATAAAACCTTGTGTTTAAGGAGTTCAGGCCAGCAAATAACTCAGATCTTAATCTTTGTGATGTACTGAAACACCGATTTTATGCCAGGTCTTCCCACCAACCTCACTCCTTAAACTAACAAAAGTTCTTTCGGTGGGCAATGGAGAACAAACGCCATATTAGGGGCCATGTTTTTTGGGATGGGTTGCCCAGCAAGATCATATATTGGTAATTATCGGATGTCCACAAATCTTAATCTATAGAGCAGTAATCTATAAATTGTCAAACTAAAAGAGTAATGCAGCTTTTATTATTGCTGCTTTCACTGTGCTTGACTGACATCTGGTTTCTGCCTCTAGGGTGTTTATATCATATTCATTGTTAGCAAATATTATGTGTGATACTTCCCTCACCTCCTATATTGTAAGCTTTTCTGGGCAGGGTTCTCTCCTCACTGTCACTGTCTGTATCTGTCTGTCATTTGCAACCCCTATTTAACGTACAGCGCTGTGTAATATATTGGCAGTTTATAAATCATGTTTATTATTATTATTATTAATATTAATAATATTAATATTATGAAAATGTGGTAAGCACCTTTTGTATCTTCACAATTATTTTCGTCTTTTCATTCTTGCCTACATAGTCAACAAGTTTTTTATTCCTCAGGAGCTCCTTCCCTGCCCACCACAGCTGGGCATTGGGTTCCTCAATGACCATCTGTCCAGCCTAGAACACAATGGCATACAGAGAAATTAACAGAAGTCAGAATTCAGCACATTAAATTAGAAAAATCACAACATTTATTTTGTCGCCCTATCACCTAGGCTTCTAACAAGCACAATCACAATAGGTTATTTTAGCATACATTGCACTGGCATAGTCCACTGATGTTATCATCAGCAAAACCATCCTGAGATATATGTTGAGCTCTTTGCTACTGTATGAACATCACCAAGGCTGGCTTCCCATCATGACATGATCTCCGTCCTCAGACAATGACGCATAGGATGTGCTGAGCATTAATGTGTGAAGAGTCACAAAGGAAATGCAGGCAAACATCGAGAACATCAAGGAAACAGCCTGGAGTTCAGTTTAAAGAGAACACATAGATCAGCCATGGATCATAGGAGACAAAGCCCACCAATGACATGAGAGGCGATGAATATGTAAGGCTGATTCGAGGGACAATATTTGATCACAGGCCGTGTCTTTGTCAGGCCTCCCATTCCCATCATGTATTGTTTTGGTAACAATGATGTGGACAAATCTGACAACTGTTTCAAACTTTTCTCTAGAAGAAAATCAATTGGACGGCATATTTACCAGAAGTAAAGAATGTCTGATTGATTTTTCAAGATTTTTTCATATAACTAAACCAGAAAATAGTTTTGTTCCTGAGGTTTGTTCAAGCTGGAGGCCTCTGGCAGTTCCCAGGAGCTCACTGTGGCAGTGCGGTTGCAACTGCACTGTTATGAGATCCAGAGGCTGATTTTAGTATCTGGTCCACATCGCTTGAGAAGCAGTAACTGCGCTGATTGACAAGCACTGGGTGGCAGGAAGTGTGAACAATTAAACATTTTTGCTGTCTGGTAATAGGCTGTGGGAGAGAAGACCTGTAAGGCACCGTGCACACATTGCCCTTGTGCTACAGTTCTTTCTCCGCAGGATGAAGCTGCAACCACATGGCTAAAAGTAACATTTTGCCTTAGGAAACCACAGTGCAACCCCACTAAAACTGCATGGTCATCCCTTCTGCAACAAAAGGACCTGCCTGGTTGCAAGTTTTTATTTCTAGTTTAGTTCTGCTTTTGTGGTTCAGTCGCGATGACATCACAAAAACTGTTTGCATCATTCAATATGTGCTATGGTGAACCCCCAACCTTTAAGGAGGTGGGACAGAAGATCTGGATAACAGTAAAAAAAAAAACAGAGATGGGTTCTGACTTTCCCCATTCCATCCATACTTAAAAAAAAAATGTCTGGCTTTACATACACTTTTAGGTGGACCTATTTCCACACCAGTTCCCCTCCCTGATCTCTGATCAACCTATCCACCTATAATACTTGCTAATTTAGGTATTTGTTCACAAAATCTTTGTCAATCAGCAGCTCATCCTGGGTTCTGTTTCTCTTGATAAGAAATCATGTGATCAAAGCATTGATTTAGCTGTAGATATACTTTAAATATCTACCCCATCTATCTGGGTATATACTTCACTAGGCCGTTTCCAAGATAAACACTTACTGCTAAGGACTACAACAGTTTAAAACATATCAGACCAGAACATTTTGTCTTGGTTTGATGCAACATTAGGCTGCTGGATAAATGTATACATTGTATGAGCATTGGTCCAAGTAACTATTGTGCAGATGTGTGTAATCGCCCTTTACCATTTTTCTCTATGGATTATTTTTGTAGGACAGGACCAAGACACCAACATCTGTCGGCTTTTAAGAAGCCCAGTAAACTAGAAGACACAACCAAAACCTTCTTGTCATTTAAAAAATCCAGACTGATGGGGGGGGGATTAAACGTTATACCTGAGTTCCAGAGAGGTCTTCATTATTTTCAAACTCCATTCTGATTGGGTCATGGGGAGGTAATCCCATGGGATAGACAATCATAACAGCCCCACGTAGCTGATCCAGGGCATCTTTTACCATGTCCGTTGTTAAACACACATTGGCCTCTGCTTGTTTCTACACAAAAAGAGGGGATTTTAGGATGCATTTTTTACACTAAAATAAAACTATATTACCAATATCTATATCAACATGTTATGAGGATTCCAATGCCAAATTGCCATCTTTACAGTTGTGACACATGAACAATAATAACATACAAAGGCCGACACAGCAAACAAAAATCCTAAATAAATGAAAAGCTGTGTAACTGGTATCCTTTTTATTTTAGAACAATTTAAAAAAATATATTTTTGTTAAACAGTCCGGGAATGCTCCCAGAATAGATAAGTCTCTGTTCAGCTGTCTATGTTACATTATTAGTACACAGTATTTATATAGCACCAACATATTACAAAGCTCTTTACAAAGTCCATACTCATATCACTTGCTGTTAACCAAACTGCATGTTTTTGGAATGTGAGAGGAAACCGGAGTACCCATTGGAAACCCACACAAACACAGGGAGAACCTACAAACTCCATGCAGATAGAGTCCTGGCCGAAAGTTGAACCTGGGACCTAGTGCTGCAAAGGCTAGAGTGGTAAACACTGAGCCACCGTGCTGCCCTAGGCTCCTCTATGTCTTTGTACCTCCAGTATGGTCTTAGGACAGCTCCCTTTCACAAGCCTAAACCAGGCTTGGGTGGAGAATGGTGGTGAGGATAAGATTAGGGTAACAAATGAATTTGTTTTTTTAATATACTCAGAATGTCAACACTGGTCTCCTTATTCAAGTAGCCTGTGGTTCCATCTCCCTACTAATTCACTATAAGGGTTTATTTACATGATGGCAGAGAGTACAGACAAAGTTAAGTCGGCTTAATTTCTCATGCAAGATTCAAAAAGATCTGTGCAGACCATAAAATTAGAGAGTGCTGAGAAGGAAAAAGTTTGCTGTGGTTGTCTGAAAAGGGATTGTTGAAGTAGATTGCAAATATTTTTTATTCCCACTGCCTGTGTCACCAAATACTTATCATGATGAGAAATTGCTGCCTGAAAATTCATAACCTGACACATCTGGGAGTGTCAATTATCTGGCCCCCCTGTGCTCAGTGGCTCATCCTGGCGGAACAAGGAACAATCCTAATGAAAGTGAAGGGGAGAGAATGTAGCGGGCTGCAGCTCCGTCGTTCACCACCTGCCCTCTCAATAGAGCAGAGAGGCACTGTATGTACAGTGCTCGTTCATGCATTGTTCAGTCTTTCATGACCCTTTCCAACGACAATTATTGAATGTGTGTATGTAGCCTAAGGGGCCAGAAGATGACTCTTAGAAGGGTCAGTTTTAGAGGAAATTTCAGGTGACAGTTTTGGCAGTTGCAGGAGAAACATTTTTTAATGTATTCTTTGAAGGAAGTCTATTTTTAGCAGCAGAACTACTTTATTCTGCATAACAGTACATGAAACAAAATTACCTTTGCCATTAAAGCTTTTGCTTCCTCCATTGTTGTTTGTAACACTTTCTTCATGCTCTCATTAGGTGCTGAAAAATAAAATATAATAAAGTGTAACATAATGCTGATTACCCAGACCATCCTTTCTTTTCCTCCTATTTATAACACTTTTTTATACTGGAAGCGTACTAATGGGCAATACAGCTTTAGGTTCTCTGGACAGATCAGAAAGGTATTGAGAGAATCCAATAAGTTTCCAGGGATACACAATGAGTTATTATACAAACTTTAATTAGGGGATTCCACTTTCTGTAATTATTGAAGCACTAAGGCTCAAAGACTTAACGTGTTGGCTAGAAGAAATCTGCACATATTTTGGGCGTTTGGGTGATGAGACAATAACAATAGACTATAGGTCATATAAATGGTTTTTTACATGCAGAGTTTTGTCAGTGCTGTCTTAGTGCGAAAAATAGTCTATTTTGTAAATAAATGTGTTGTATTAATCACACAAAAAAAAAATGATCTCCCAAATACCTGCTTAATTTTAGCTCATCTCACCAACATTTGTGGTGGAAAAATGTCAGTCAGGAACTTTTCTGACAGTTTTATTTTGAAGAAATAAAAAGATCAAAGGAGTAGAAGACAGTTTAAACTTCAATGGATACTGATGTGGTTTTTTGTCACTCCAATATAAAAAACCATTAAGGTGACATTGACACAATATGGTTGACTGTTTCATTCCATGCAAAATGAAAACTTTACCATGTCCATTACGTCTTCCAATCTCATCCTTTTTGAAGACACTTCCTCCACTGGGCACACATTTAGTTTCCCATTCATCCTTTAGTTTCAGCTCTTCAATTTGCTCATCAGTCAGGCCCTGCATATTTGGGGGCAGTGTAATACCATGTTCTGCCAACTCTTCCATCTCTACAAAAGGAAAAAAAAGAAAGGCGGTTTATACATTACACTTTACCTAAACAGTCATTTAGAGAGTCGGTAGCATATTATATTTTCCTCCTTATAATCGGTCTCTATTTTTATATCTGGAAAGCAAAGTCACATGACACGGAATAAAAAAGGGCTAACTGTTAAAGTAAATCAAAAACCAGACTCGCCATTTTCCCTGTGCTTTAGCAGTGCAGACAGCAAATCAAAAATGTTTTAACTGGGCTTTGGAAAAATGGACAGTATTTGTTTTCTTCACAGGGACTGCTTTTTTTAATTAGTGAAATAGTTTTTTTTTTTTATATGAGGTTATATGAAAAGTTTCATAATAGTCTATATGGTGTTTCCGGGACAACCAATACCTAATTCAAGATCATCTAGTAAACAGGGATACTGGTATCTGAAGACATTTAGAATGTAAGGGCACCTATATATACAATATCAGTGCAAATTCAAGGGAAACTAAAAGCCACTGAAATTATAGAGTGTATCAAAAATGTGAAGAAAGGAAACGAAATCCTGCATGCCGTCCCAAAGCAAGTCTGAGTCTCTGTGTTTAGATTCTTAGTTCAGAACCCCCAACAAGGATCAGCGAGCAGAACAGTCTAAAGCAGCAATGACTTGTATCTCACACTGCAAATATACATATGAGGGTATGAATGCCAAGACACCCTTACATAGCATGAATTGAATTGAAGAGGGATTCAAGACAAAAGGTAATTTCCAGGGTGCTGCTTGGGCAAATTTACACTTTTAGCTGTTTCCAACAACACAGAATATTATACTTGTTATGTCTTGTATAAATATTCTTCCACATAAAGTGTAGACTTATGTTTCTTGGGTCTGGACCCCCGATCAATAACAACCCATTGTTTTCAGCCCACGATTAATACTTATCAAAATCTCATACCCATAGCCTTGTGATATTTCGCAGGCCATGTTTGTGAGATTCGGGTATATAGAGGTATTTGGTTACTTTTCCTAAGAGCTGAGGTAGGCAGTACACTGTATTTTAGGTAAAAGTAAAATTATTTTAAATGCAAAAAAATTTGATAGTCTTATTTTTGTTTTATAGTTTATGTAACTATAAAATGCAACTTTATATTTTCTTTATGACTTTATAATTTGTGTAGCTAATGTTTCCAGACGTCAGACAGCAAGGCATTTTAGATGCCAAATTTTCAGATGCTGTTCTATGCATTAAAAAAAGAAATAACGGACACGTGGTCCATAAACCACTGCCGAGGGATAACTGCAAAACAAATAAGAAAAATCTACAACTGAAAAGAAATATAGGGCTTGATTTATTAGGCTCTCCAAGGCTGGGGAGCATACACTTTCATCAGTGAAGCTGGGTGATCCAGTAAACCTGGAATAAATTTCTTAGTTATTTGTTAGCAAATGTTTTGAATCC
Source organism: Pyxicephalus adspersus (assembly GCF_032062135.1). NCBI lineage: Eukaryota > Metazoa > Chordata > Amphibia > Anura > Pyxicephalidae > Pyxicephalus > Pyxicephalus adspersus. The sequence continues at coordinate 164,340,128 of NC_092858.1, forward strand.
TGGACCAGATCCATTCCAGGTTTGCTGGATCACCCAGCTTCACTGATAAAAATGTGTTCTCTCCAGCCTTGGAGACCTTTATTAATTCAGACCCATTGCATCTTTGATTGCTGTTCTTACCTGCACAAATCCTATTAACTTTAAGCCTGCCATTATAAATGGCTGCTACTTGTTTCACCAGTTCATCCACGGGTACGCTAACAGTTGTATCGAAGAGGAACTGAGTCTCGTCACCGTGTTTCACGTGTAGGCGCACCATATCTGTAATGATAAGGATGGTGAAGTGAAATGACAGCAAATATCACACAGGTGTTTGTTATGGAATATACACAGCTTATAAAAAATAAGGAATACGTTTCTTTAAATCTGACCTGCAACCTATCCCTTCAGTATTGCACAGTTGTACTTCTTTTGTACAGAAATCGCTTACTCTGGGTTCACTGCACACTCTGAGCTTCTCACAATGTGCATTAAAACCTGCAGAAGCTCTAAGTTTGCTTTATGTCCCAGCAGGAAGATGTCCAGTTTCTTCATACGTACGAGTATCCCTGATCTGCCCCTTTAAATAAAACGGACCAATCACTAATTTTACTTTACATGAAAGAGTAGACGACCCTTACCCTTTAAAGCGTACCTAAACTCAGAATTTTCACTTTACATACCATGGTAGACAACCTTTCTATGCAAGGTAAAAATTATGTTTTTTTTTTTTTTTTTTTAGGTAAAAAATATGAAATGTATATTTTTCCATACCGTACAGTACTGAGTACAGTCTGTTGAGGACAGACAAGGAAAATAATTACAATATGCTTCATTTCCTCACAATCCTTAACAACTATTTTTATTTAACAAAAGGAAATAAAATGTAAACCCATGCAAATCATACCAGTCTTATTGTAAATATACCCAAAGCCATTCTTTATACAGGGAGAGCAGGGGTTGGTATAGGAAGGGTGGTATTTCCTTGTGCCATTTGTACCGTTAGGGAGATTTCTTCTCACTTCCTATGCTGCTGACACAACAGGAAGGTGCAAAAATAATATATGACACTAAAAAAGTACCCAAAAAACCTAATTGCTGCACAATTGTTAGCCTTCAGACCTGGTTACGGGGTCATCAGGACAAAAAAAGGGGTAAACCTTACCCCCCCCCACGTGGGGGCATACGAATTTTAACTTGAGCTCCTAACTCCTATTAGAATTAATCCCCCCCCAACCCCGCCTGGGCTCCTCTGGTTTCCATGGAAACAACCATTATGTAACACTCTTACTTGGTAGAAATAAATATTTTGGAGATTTATATTTATTACACACAATACATTACAATATATTAGGAATAATTAGGACAAGCATTAGATCAGTGGCACTGTGTATAGACACAGACAGCTCAGGACAATCACAGAGGCTCAGGGATGATTCTAACACCCAAACAAAGGACGATTTTAAGACAGAAATTGATATTTTTCTCACCTGCTACTGAAGCACAAGACTTCCTGCAACTCAGCCCGAACTACGCTGCTTCGTTTCCTAGGAAACGACTATAAACATCCGGTGTATTGCTGCTAGTTGGAAGTGATTAGTTCCCACCCACTAGCTTGAACCGGATGTGATCTCATAACAGGAAGTGGAAGGAGCATAGCGTGAGCCTGGGATAACTTGTTACCATAGTTACCTCATAGCTGTGTGGAGACATAGGTGTGCTGAGTGAAAATGGCAATGTTTATATAAGCATTATATAGAGATAAAGGAGGGAGCTGGGTGACACAGGGTTAAAAAACATCACATTGGGGCCAAGTGGCTGCAGTGTCAGCATTCTGTGGTAATGGAGTGACAACCCCCCTAGCGTTCTAATTCTGTCCATATTTTCATGTAAAAAGCATTACATTTTTTTTGCATGGAAATTTATTTTACATTGTAGGCTATAATTTCTAAAATTAAAGTGAGTGAGCATAACTCACTACAATATGTCCAATATTTAATAAATTTAAAATTAAACTTAAAAACTTAAATAAAAAAAAACAAATCTGTTAAAAAAAATAGTAAAACATAATATACCTGTACAGAAGCATGTTATAATATATATATATATATATATATATAATTATATGAAGGTTTCTTTGTATTGGACTCAATACAGCTATTGTGTATTGAATCCAATACAAAATTATGTGAATTTCCCGCTGCCCCTCCCGCCCACACCAACATCACCAGGAAACCCCAGAGATCGTCTCTGCAGTTCATGGCTGGAGAACGGAGGAGCAGGACATGTCCCCAGGACCTGCGGGGACCAGCAGGGCGCGTGGGGACGCCGATGGAGCAAGGTAAGTGTTTTTTTTTTAAAGTTTTAGGCGACCCCGAGTGTGGCTGGGGATTACTGCTAGGGGGGTTAAAGACGAACTAAACTCAAAAAAGCCTAAAAAAAAAAACACCTTCCATCGGGTCCCGTGTCGTCCTGGTATCCGTCCCCGAGATGGTGTGGTTCCCCTGAGCAATGTTTCCTGACCTTTTAAACCCTTGATTTAACTTTCAGGTCTTCAGGGAACACTGCTTTAGTTACTATATTCACAGCTCACAGGACATTAGTGTGGTGGTCATTGGGAAGAATGCCTCTTACATTGCTGGTCAATGGGAAAAAATAGGTGTTTACTTTACAACACCTATTTTAAAGGAAAAAAAAGGCTTCTGCTTCGGTCTTTATCACTGCAGTGATCAAGACAGATTGTGAGCGCAGAGCCTAATGGGATACACACGTTATGCATCCTGGGAGGCTCCTGGGCGCTCCTCCTGCGCATGCGGGGGGATGCTCATCTGACACATGCAGTGAGATTGACACTATTTTTTCCCCCTTTACAGCAGGCGACATCACCCGATCTCGTGACTGCACAGTGCGAGATCAGGTTATATAGCTACAGTGAGGGAAAGAAGTATTTGATCCTCTGCTGATTTTGTACATTTGCCCTCTGACAAAGAGATGACCAGTCTATAATTGTAATGGTTTATTGTAGGTGTGAGAGACAGAATAACAACAAAAGAACTCTCAAAAACTCAGTGCTCAAAAGTCAGAGCGTGATGTGCAGCTGCCCTGAGATCATTGACAAGTTCCCCCTGTGTAGTTCTGAGCTGCTTCGTCCCTGTTCTCATGATCATTGCAACTTCACAAGAGAAGATCTTGCATGAAGCCCCAGACCGAGGGAGATTGACAGTTATTTTGTGTTTCTTCCATTTGCGAATTATCGATCCAACTGTTGTCACCTTCTCACCAAGCTGCTTGGCGATAGTCTTGTAGCCCAGTCCAGCCTTGTGTAGGTCTACAATCTTGTCCCTGACATCCTTAGACAGCTCTTTGGTCCTGGCCATGGTGGCTAGTTTGGAATCTGATTGATTGATTGCTTCTGTGGACAGGTGTCTTTTATACAGGTACTATAACAAGCTTGGATTAGGAGTACTCCCTTACAGAGGGTGCTCCTAATCTCAGCTCATTACCTCCATACAGGGAAGACACCTGGGAGCCTGAAATCTTGCTGGAGGATAGGGGATCATTTCACTCATTACAATGCACATCCAGCTCTAACTTTTGAGCACTGGGTTTTTGAGGTTTGTTGTTTTGCTGTCTCTCATAGCTACTATAAACCTACCATTACAATTATAGACTAGTCATTTCTTTGTCAGAGGGTAAAGGTACAAAATCAGCAGGGGATCAAATATTTCTTTCCCTCGCTGTAGAAGAAGGAAGAAGACAGATAAAGATGGCAGCAACCAGCACTTTTTCCTCACCAGGACAAAAGGATTCCAGGATAGTATGGGACCCGATCAAGGACATCTCAGGCAGGATCGAGGGATCTGTGGAATTAAATATGTGATTTTTTTTTTTTTTAGTTCAGTTTCGCATTAAACTGCCCTGAGAGGTACAAATTGCTCAAGGTACTCCCAGCAACCTCTGGAGGAACCCTGGTTGAGAAACATTGCTCAAAGGTTGGGTTTAGTTTTGGGGTGGGATTTGGATTTCTCTAAGATGTATATTTATTGCCTTTATCTTGTCTTCCAGCTCTAGACAACAAAGAAGCTTCAGTCACAAAGATATAAATCCCTGAGACATTTCACAAGAGTTATGTCTGCTCCAGTACTATAAGAACCATTTTATAGGGCTGAACTGTACAAACTACTTAATAATTTGTTGGACTATGGACCAACTTTTGGATTATGATTGGAGAATCCCTTTGTAAAGACGAGGACCCTGAGAGCTGGAAGGAAAATTCTTTAACCTAGCGTATTTTTCGGACCATAAGACGCACTTTTTCCCCCCCAGAAGTGGGGGGAAAAAGTCCCTGCGTCTTATGGTCCAAATGTATCCTCCCCAGCTGCTGTCCCGTCCCCCCTGTATAGCCCCCCCTCCGCCTTTTCTCCTGTCTCCTGTTCGTTTCAGAATCTTTTTTTTCTTCATTTCCCTTCTCTAAAAACTGGTGCGTCTTATGGTCCAGTGCGTCTTATGGTCCGAAAAATACGGTATATTAGATAACAAGCTCTCTAACAGCAAACATCTGAGTATATCTTTGTATGTCTCTAGCTTTCCCAGTGGTGCAATAAAACAAACAAACTGTCGCTCTTTCTTGAGACTCCCAAACCTATTCATACAACTGTTAGCTGGGGATCCGAGAGGGATTTGTCCTCAACTTCTGTTTGTGGGACAACATATTACCAGACAGGAAGTGAGGAAAAATCTACAATAAGCTTTGTTTCCATCTGCTGGCCCCTGCATCACTACTAGGTTCAGAACTGATAAAAGCACATTGAGCAACTGGAGACTAGAAGTGAGCTACATGTGAAGGTAACGGAAAGCCAAGATTTGTGGAATGAGTGGTATGACTGAATTATGTAAATTGCCTCTTTAACAAGACCATTTCTCTACTTTTTTTTTACAATGGGCCTGATTTAATAAAGCTCCTTGAGGCTGGAGAT
>NC_092858.1:164345978-164422512 GCF_032062135.1 Pyxicephalus adspersus
CTTCTGATCACTCTATGCCATTGACTGTCCGCTTCTGATCACTCTATGCCATTGATTGTCCCCTTCTGTTCACTTACCGGTACTTAAGTGTAATTCCGTTAGGGCAGGGATCTTCGTTAGGGCAGGTAACTCCGTTAGCGCAGGGATCTCCGTTAGGGCAGGTAACTCCGTTAGGACAGGGATCTCCATTAGGGCAGGGATCAGCAGCTTGCTTCCTGATGCAGAATCGCGGGGGCACGTGTGCCGGCTTCTTACTTTCAGTTTCGCTCTGCACTGCAGCCAGGAGGAGACACACACAGGATCGGGTATCGGAGGATGTCTTATTCACGGGTGAGTGCCTTATTTTAATTATTTTATAAAAAATCGGGGGTGGCTTATTTAATGGGGATGCCTTATAATCAGGGGAACACGGTATTAGCAAATGTTTTCATTCCTCGACCAGATCTATTTCAGATTTGCTGGATCACCCAGCTTCTCTGTTGAAAGTGTATCCTCTCTAGCCTTGGAGAGGTTTAATAAATCAGGCCCAATATCCAAGCAATATCTGTTTTGCAGGTGGTAAGTTTGGCATTGTTGGCGTCCGTACAAACAGACTCCTCATTGCAACATGTTTCCTGCAAATGTAAGAAAGTCAGATCTTCCTCTACTCCATGTTGCACAATTACAGATAGCTTGTCAGTCTGGTTGGAACACCAAAATGCTTGAAAATTATAGCATGGAGGACACTACAGTAAGCATACTGGGAATGCCACATCTCAAATAAATAAGTGTTTTTTTTTTAAATGTTCTGAAATTCAAGATTATGATTCTCATGTAACAGCTGTTGGCTCATTTGCAGTGGACCAGCTTTGCTAAACCATAGAATCATTTACATTTTTGATAATTCTACCATATTAAACTCACCAATCCAATTTTGAAAATAACATCAATCTATTACATGTTTTTCACCTTCATCTTGATGTTATATTCAATATTTTGTGCAAATAAAAATGTTGTTTTTTGTAATCATAGTGTTTGCCAAATTCAAAGTCCCACATCGAATTGTGACTTTTCAGACTTCAGTGCAAGCATTTAATTTTGATTCTTCATAATATAAATTCTTGTAAAATCTTTAGTCTCCAGGTAAAATGTTAACTATATTTATCCTTACTGTAAGCCAGGATTTGGTTTTGCATCTGCAGCTCCACTTGCTTGTGAATTCAGGTATCTTGGTTTTGCTCATTCATTAGCAGATTGTCTTTGTGCAGTTTGGACGCTCAAACACTAAAAGGACTTTGGTGACCCTGTTTCAGATTTGTTCCAAAAGGGCCAGAAACATGAAGGAAATGTTTGTTAAAATAGCCTCTACAGTTAAACCCCCTCATCAGGTTTTTTTTTTATACCTAGGTGGATGGTCATCTTGTAAAGCCTTTTCATTATTCCTATGGTCTTCTCTCTCATCAAGCTTTAATATCTTCTGCTCAGGCGAAATAATCCGGCCTTATTTTCAGGCTGATGGACTACAGAGTTGTCCAGACCTCTCTCTACCTATCTGCATTGTCCACTTCTTGCCATTAGGTCTTTTGGATTTGTGGTTGAAAACCACAGCAGTCAGCTGCTCCCAGCTACCCCTTTTCAAATACTATGCTGTCATGCACAGAGTTATGTGGAAGTTGTGGTGTGGTTCAAAGGAGGAAAAGCAACTGTCTAGCCAGAAACTACTGGTCTCTTTCAGGCTCTGCAGCACAACCCACCACAGCGGCATGCACAAAATGGTTTTTGTTGGGAGCGCTGTTGAGCCTGCGGAAGAACACTGTGGTCAGCTGCAAGTCTGAAAAACCCCTAAAGTGGACCTAAACTCAAACATTTTCACTTTACATAAAAGGGTAGATAACACTTATATGTAAAGGAAAAGTGCAACACCCGCGGCGATCAAGACTGAGCTGGAGAGCAGACACTCCCCGGATACCTGCGTCACACATCCCGGGAGGCTCTGGGTGCTCCGAAATCGGGCATGCGCATAGGTGGCATTTTTTCCACTAAGGGGAAAGGGATGCCGATCTCACCTTTACAGCAGGCTACGACACCCAATGTCACACCTGCGCAGTGTGGGTTTGGGTGATGTAGCAAGAAGACGACGGAAGAAAAGATCAAAGATAGTGGCACCCGGCGCCAGAAATTCCAGAATGATGCGGGACTGGATAGCGGGAAGGTCCAGTGCCATTGAGGGTTCTGCCGGATTAAAGGTAGGTGAATTTTTTTTATTTTCAGTTGAGTTCCACTTTAATCTACTAGCTAATTTCCATCATCATCATCTCTGGGTGTCCCTCCGGCACTCTGTGTCCATCTCCAGACATTTCCTCTTTAATCATTAGAGATGTGGCTTCAGTACTAACCTAGCTTCACCCACAGTAAGTGAGAGTCATAAAAGTCAATGACATTTGAATGTTCACCTACCATATCATATTATTAATATATAATGCTGCATGACATTAACATCCAGCTTCACCTATTTTCATTAGTCATTTTCATTAATCAATCTACTACTTGCTGCCTATGAATGTCAATGTTCAACAACAGACATTTTTTTGAAGCCGGGTGGTAATAAATTGTAGGCAGGTGGCAGCCCCTGTATTGTGATACAACTCTTTGGTAACCACTCAGGAACGTAGTTACTGAAAAGTGCCAGGTGGTGCGCCCGACTAAAAGAGGCTGGGGAGAACACTGCATGTTGATACACACTGGATGTGTATATAGAATGTGCACCCCCCAAGCCCACAGTGTCAGGTTTTACGGATATCTGGATATCCAGATGCTCTTTGATTAATCTATGGATCTTTTTTTTTTTTTACTATCCTCACTTTGAACCACGATTATCCATTAATTGTTTTCCCCTAAATTATCTATATTATATAAATGATTCACACAAGCTGATTGTTATTGATATTTCTTTTTTATTGATTTTAATATCACATCACATAGTCCACAGGGCAGAGCACAGGTTACTGTGTATTGATAGAGTAATACTGCAGATCTGTACATAATCTCATACACTAACCACAGAAGCAATGAGGGATTTACATGAAAGTTGTCACACATATCATAACTTTTACGTTATGTTTACTTTATACCATAACTTTTAGAAAATGCCATTTTATCTGTTTGTAATAATTTATTGTGAGGGTGATGTCAGTTGGGCACCTACCCTGCTCTAGCCAGTGACATAACTTGGAGCGGCCCATGGTGCACCAGCTGTAGCGGAGTCATGAACCCAATCACCTCTATCAAACATTGGTTGTGTAGGACTGCTGGGTCTTGTAGTTTTACAACAGCTAGTGAGCTGCAGATGGGCTACATCTGTTTTAAAGAGAAATTTACTCTCTAAATTCATATACACACTGCTGAAAGTTTATAGAAGAACTGTATATTGGTCCATACAAACAATTCTAATTGGCCTTTGAAAGGGAAAAACTAATTGCTAGGGACAGCACAGACAGTTCATCTTACAGGTAGTTTGGGGTAGTACTTGTAATAATGTTTTGGCAATAAGATATACAGAACCTACTAAGAATCAAATCATTAGGCCAGCCATCTTGGATCAACTAGAACCTGAAGGTGTAAATTACATTGGTAGGCAATAAAGACAGCTCTTATGTAAACTACATACAGGGCCCTACTTACTAATACTGATCATATGTGAATCAATATTATGCTTTTTTATACTAGGCTAACAAAATAACTGCCTTTATGTACCCCAGGCCCATACAGCATGGGCATACAATATGGCTTCCTTTATGTAACCCAGGCTTATACTGGGTGGGCCTACAAAATGTCTTTCTTCATGTAACCCAGGCCCATTTTTCCCAACATCATATGCTTTCATATACTAGGTTAACAAAATGCCTTAATATATGTAACCCAGGCCCATACAGGGTGGGTTTACAATATGGCTGCCTTTATGTAACCCATATACTATGCGTATGTTGGCTGGGCCTACAAAATGTCTTTCTTCATGTAACCCGGCCCATACTTCCCAACATCATACATTGATAAAGACAGATAATCTGGCAAAGAAATCAACAAGGAAGATTGGTGTGTCTGAATTACTCTAAATATTGGATTTGGCCTGAATTATTAGTTAATTATAGTCTGGGCCTACATGGCACAATACTCGTACCCACAAAATAAACCTTTAATCACTGTACCACAATTACAAGCTTCCCAGACACTCATAAACCATCAATTGGAAAAAAAAAAACCAAATATGGCCAGAGAACCAGTACTTTTATTGAAGTTGGGAAAACTCAGACATTTCTGAAAATATCTTTGCAACCAGCAAGTGTTGCATTGATAAACACTTGTTAGCACCGTGTAATGTACAACACAATGTATTGAGAGCAGGGTATGGTGTCCCTTATATTGCTGGGCAGAAGGCGAACACAAAATGGCTGATATTATTGAAGTGGGAGGGAAAAATGCAAGTTGTATGAGGCATAAAATGTCTGGTAGACCATTGCCCTCTATGCAGACAGATTCTACCCGTACCAGTCTTTATATCTTGCATGTTTCATCCCTACCAGTCTACCTAACATTATGCTACTCCTTTCTCAAAATGTACATCAAACAATCAGTACATTGTTTTTCTTCTCATACTCAGCCATGCTTGCTTTGAACTAGACTTAACTCAAATCTATCCATCTGGGGGACTCTATAGGAACAAGCTGATCCCTCATTGCCCAGTGATTCTAATATAATCTGATTCCTATTTACGGTGCTATTTACTGGCATTTTTATATTTTGTACCATATCTATGTGCCTAATAGTCTAAAAAAACATCTTGTTGCTCAGTGAGGGCACACTTGTGTTCAGTGGGGACCATCAGAGTTCAACAAAGCAACATTAAGAATAAGGGATTTGTTTGCCCAACCATGCTCGGCGTCTCCCACCGCCACCCAGATCTGTTGGAACTAATGTGGGACAGGAGTGCAGTCTACTCAATAGATAAACCAAAGACTGAAGGAATAGTGCAGCACTTGGCATCTGGACACAGACCCAATCCATGGGACATGCCAGCAGAATCCAGGATATTTAGGGAGTATGCCCAAGCCAGTGGTGCTAGTTGTTCTGTCAAGTGTCGGGTGCCCAGATTTAACTTTTATCACTGTGTATCTAAACAATTTGTGGAAAAGAAAGATATTGCTTAAATGTCGATTTAAGAACTGCAAGTAAACTCTTACAAGCCTCTGTTCTAAGCCCCAGACACCCTGAAGTTGATAGCTGTGCCTGGAGAACTACCAAAGCATATCACAATAGTATAATTTTTGTAACTGCACTTAAGATACATTTATGGAATGTACAATGTTCTTTTAAATAGTATATTTAGATTACAGTATTGTTTTAAATACAAATGCAGACCGCAGGCAAGCCGTCATATCTGCCGGTGACCATCATCATAAAGTATTAACTAACTATCATCAGCCTGTAGAGTTCAGGACACATAAACAAGGCCAATCACATTATCTGATCATGTACTTCCTACATTTGTGGACGCAGCCCACACATTATAAATAATAATAAACACTCTTCTATAAAATGTACAACAAAATAGAAGCACAATAAAAAATACATTGCATCCTCTTGCTTAGGATTATTTGGAATAAGGATTTTTATTTTTAAATAAAGTTATCACTTAAAAATCTAAGAACTGCTTATATATATTTAATATCTACTTCATGCTATATTTAATATTCTCCTCTTAGTTAAGAAGTCCCCATTGTTGTAAATTAGCTGTGCTGTAAAACAGAACATTAGAATGGTTGGGGTATTAATGGATGTGGCTGAGTCAGTACACACAAGCTTTGTCTGTGGCACATTTACTCTGATGCCAATTGGGTATAAACGGAAGCTATAGTATAATTACAATTCTTTCTCTTCTTTTTAGATTTCTGAATGGGACTTGTCTAATGTAGAGAAATGTTATGTGGGTAGCACAGGCCTGTAGCTGTGATCTTTGCTTTGACATCACTTGGAACCAAGGTGAGAAGACCATAACATTTCCAGTCATTTGATGTGACCCTAACTGACCCCAATGACTAAATAATTTATGTCAAATACCCAACAATACGTCATTGATCTCTACTCTCTAAATATTCATGATCTCTACTCTCTAGTGCCTTCCTTGATCCCCCAAGAGAACCTTTCAATGGTTTGTACTAACAACAATGGCTCAAGGTTCCAAGCTCCTGAGGACAGAGGCCAGATCTACAAAATGTATACAATAAGTTTTCCACCCTCCCAGGTATGTCAACACAAATGCTATTAAGCACAGCATATATATAATTAACAAATCATTTTGTTTAATATAAGAAATGGGGTTTGAAATATTAGGACCCTTTGGATATTTTTGTAGATGTATCCCTCTTTTTTGCAAGTTCATTTGATGATGTAAATGAGATGCTAAAGTTATGTGTTCTTCTGCCATGAATCCATAAAATACAATTCATATTGCACCATACAAGAAAAATACAACCTGTACTTTTAGCCTGAAGAATGAGACCTGGAATAGAAAGCTGTAACCATTCCAGACCTCCCAGCATGCTTTGTAAGACTATGGCTTTTAATAACAAAGACCCTGGGACAGTGTTCAACCCAGAATAGTTTTTAAGCCAGGTGGGAAGAAATTGTAGGCAGGTGGCAGCCCCTGTATTGTGACCCAACTGATCAGTAACCACCCAAAAACAACCGGGTGGTTACGAACCAGATGGTGCACCCAGACAAAAAGGTGCTGGGGAGAACACTGCTGGGAGTCAAATCAGCCTAATGTCAATCTGTAGGCCAAAAATGGAGTGATGAGGATGCAACATCAAAGAGATCCAGTTACATTGAGTGTTCTTGTTGCTGTGAAAAGTAACAGCAATGAAATGTGAATTTAAACTGTGAATTTAAACTGTTTAAAATGTGAATTTAAAAGAGAATACAGTCGTAGCAGAGGTAGCTGCACATAAAAAGCTTGAACATACTTGGCCACAGCAATAAAGTGACACCACAGCACATTGTTTATGACACTATAGGAATGAAGGTGGTTATTCCAATGCAGCCAGACAGGAATATGAAATCTAGCAGCTGACTGGTTATAGGCCAGGCCTATAGGACCATATTGCACCACGCTTGTATATAAAGCCCTGATTTATAAGGAAAACAAATAAAGAAAAATAGCCGGCTGCTAGAGGCATCTTTCCCAGCTGATAGATCACGAACATTAAAGACAGTGATCACAGGAACTAACCATACATTTAAACCAGGAAATCAGCTATGACAAACATTTTTATTTTCCGTCCTGATGCAGAAATATGGCAGCTGATGTATAAATGTTTGCTATAAGCAATAGGCATGGCCCTTCCACCATGTTCATGTGACAGGCACATGAGTTCTGCTTACAGCTACAGCTTGAGGAGTGTATACCAGTAGTTATGCTGGAAATACAAACTCTGATGTCAGGGCAGCGGAAATGAAAAGTCTGATAAGAAAGAGAATATGTATACAAGCAATAGACATAGATAAGAGACTAGGGAAAGGCCACATAAAACGTGAGCAGGTTTTTTTATGCAGAAAAGACAGGCGATGTCCCTTCTGCAAAAAAATAAAAAAAAGTTAGGGTAACCTGCCTCAGGATTGAGTGATCCCAAGTAATTTTAAGGGCCTGGCACCTTGACATGTGCTGGCTCACTTGCAAAGTGATCGCTCACTACTACCCCATTCATCCTCTAAGGGGCTGTCATGGGGAGAAGCTATATGCAGCATTTCACCTGAAGCAGCGATTCATTGGCATGAGAAAGCAGTACCAGCACCACAATCCCATGACCGGCAATAACATAGCCTTACTTGGTTATTTGCAATTTTTTTAAATTAACTTCCCTGTTCTCTCTCCATTATGGGCACCGGCATCTTTACCCAGTGGTTAGGAACCTTTGGGCATTTTGACTGGTGACTTAACACCTGTGTATGCGCATGGGAAGTCATTTGTTCCCACTGGCCAGGTATGCCAGGATTGTAAATTGAGCTGCACTTTAGCACATCTCTGACTTGGATACTCTAATAAAGTTAGTGCTTGGATTTCACTTTTCATAGCAGCTCAGTAAAGGGAACAGGAAAGGTCAAGGGGTAATATCTGAGCTGCCAAAATGCTAAAACAATCACTGCAGTGGACTAAATAAAATAGGCGACTTTCACTTGAAAGGGTTTGTTCACAATACAGCAATGCCAAAACTGCTCAGTTGCAGCATATTGCACACAAATGTGCATCCTGCATTTTTAAAAGCACAACTGTGCAGTAAGATGCATGCTGGGGTGTCACTAACAAGGCCACCCAGCTCACCACAACACACTAGTGTCAACAAGCCCTAAAGGAGTACCGAAAACACCAGGAATCTGCAACCATTTTCTTTTGCAATGTATTAAAACCTCAAAATGCTGCATGAGAGTTCCAGCCTGACAATTGCTCACGTCAATGTCACATTTGCAATAGAAAATGTTCTAATGTATCTAAAAAGCCTGTGTTATAAATTTATGAGTCTACATAAAAATTTGAGGTTTGTGACATCTAACTAGATTGAATTTGTGGTTGTGGTAGTCGGAACTGCAGCTTGTATTAGAGGCTTTCCACACAACATATTTTATTTTGTACCAGGTTTGTTTGCATTGTTGTTTCTCAGTGATCTGTAAGTCTTGAAATCTTTGATCTCATGCTAGCATATTCTCCAATGGTCCCTGTATATTTGGCATGCCTAGACTTCAAAATGGTTATACGTATGTAAATACACAACACCTAATCACACTGCAATATGATAGAATATTTGGTTCCTGTTCAAGTTAGTGGATCAAGTTCTGTCTGACCTCCTTTTGGTATAATGAGGTTTGCTTTCATTCATACAAAGTAAAAAAAATTGAAAGGCTTTTCAATGGACAAAGTGCAGAACAACCAATCAGATGTCATCTTTGACAACTGTTTCTAGTGTAGGTCCCCAGACACCCAGCTGCTTAACAGATCAAATTCATCAATACATTTAAATTAAAAACTTACTGCAATTAAAAAAAAATAAAAAATAAAAAATAAAGCGCTAAGTCTGCACTGCTCACTTTAAATCCAAATAGGCCTCCCATACTTTTTATGCTACAAGACGCCCATAGTCAACATCTATGAATGAAGGACAAATGATTCTGCCTTCTAAGGAGGAATTGGCATGGTGCCCTTCATTCATTGAATATTGAGGCTTAAGGACATCTAACAAAGGCATAGAAAACAAAAATACAGTGAGGGGTTTCTCCAGGAAGAGCTGCCAGAATTAGGGGACTAAGATGGAAGTTGAGGTTTAGGGTAGAACATACCACTCTTCCCAACATATATTAGGTTGAGTTGCACTGCCCTGAGTTGTTGCTATGGGTAGGTACAGGTCACTTAGCCACTTCCTAAAACTGATATTCCTAATTGGTCTTTCTTTGCAGTAACCTAGGATTACCTTGTCCACTGCAACCCCCAAAGCCAAAAAAAAAAAAAATGATGGCAAAAATGTTTCCCAGAATGACCTGGCATAAGTCTTCTCCATGAATGTTAATAAAACATGGGCCAAAGCGTCCAAGAAGACCTTGCACTTCCTGCAAAATTGCATTGATAAAGTGCTTTTATGCAGGAACCTTTTACAGTCTGTTGCAGTGTTTCTCAACCTTTTTAACATGAGGGAACCATTGAAATATCTTTCAGGTCTTCAGGGACCCACAATAAATTACTTTTTACAGCGGTAATCACTTTGATGTCCTACCCCACTTTATCAAGTTCTTGCCATCTATATATATTCACTCCGGCTATTGCAGTTTCGACGTTCCTCTGGTTAACTTTGTCTGCACTCCATCTCAAATTCACGAGGTGGTACATAGTTGCAACATAAACCTAGGAGGCACAAAGTGCTCATTGCACAAGGAACCCCTAGCAACATCTGGAGGAAAATCTGAACTAACGGCTTATTTTACCATTCATATTTATATTAGATTTTATTTCAGTATGAACAAAAACTTGAATACTTATATCGGATGTACTGCATTTGCCCAGATCATTTATATATAGGTATAACAATTTTGATGGAACTGGACCTGAGAACCCATCATCGCTTGGATAACCTCTTGAATCTTACATATTTGGGTGACTAAAAACTCTTTTCCATTGATCATCTGATCTTCCACCACTGTAGATGGCAGGAAATGACATGTTATTGCTGATGAAAAGACTATAGATGGTCTTAGGTAGGAAGTTTTTTTTTATTTGCATTACGGAAGAGGCCTATTATATCTTTTATGTAATAAATGCTTCTTACCTTCCACTTCCATCTTTTTTTTTTTACTGTAAATTGAGATTTTTGTGCACAGCCCATTGTACATTAATAGCTAGCGAAGGAGCTCATGGATAGAATTAGAGTAGTAGAAGTTTTAGGCAAAGTTAGGTTAGAGTTTAATGTGATTTATCTAGTTAGGTCCTTTAGCTATGTCAACCAAGAAGCTTCATACCACTCCAGGCCATTTCCAGTCATTGTGCTCAGTAAGACTGTAGGGCTGGTTGGCTTGTTCCCTACAGCCAGCTGCAGAGTAGCATACAAGAAATGAAATGGGATTCCTTATCTTTACCCCAACTGGAAAGTCATTCCTGCAAAATTCCTAATTGGCCAGTGGTGTAAGGAAACAGTGGATTCATTTCTTGTATGGTTTCACCTAAACCATGCATATGAAACACCTGTTTTTTGATCAAAGAGTAGAATAAATCTTATGCATTAAAATATTTTAAGTGGTTTCCTATATAACGATCACACAAGAAGTTCAACAACACATACAAAAAAATAACATTTGAAATGTTACCCAGATATACACAAATCAAGAAATATATTAAATAGTGGTTATAGGAAGTTATATTAAGTAACTACGAACTTCATATTCGACCAAGGTTATTGCACACTTAGGTAATCTCAACTGCAGTTCCATGTTACCGGTCTGTGAATTCCAGAGTTGGGGATGGTTGGGTTGATATTTTGGTAAAGGGGTCAAATTTTGTCCTTGATGGAACACGAGGTGGTGGTGGGGGTTTCCTAAATGGTTGGGAAAAAGATGCAGCTGGGATTGTATTCTGGTTGCTGTCTGAAATTGACTGCTGGATACCATCAAACTCTACTCCATTGCTGGCTGACCTGTTGGATTTACTTGTAAAATTGTCGTCATCGAAAGTTACCCAGCCTTTTGGATTGGACTCAGACATGGAGGCAAAATTATGGGGCAAGGATAGACTTTTCTCTGCTGGCCCCACAGTGAATAATGGCTTGCCTTGCTGAAGCTCAGGTTGGCTTGTGGAATGTAACTGCTCATATATGCCAGTTGGCAGAGTTGTAGGACCAACTAAGGAGGGCGTTGGGTTCTTGAATGGATTCCCGGCATTTGCTGATCTTTCACCAAATGGATTGGCCGAGTTTATAGTATTGGACCGGTTAAGGAATGGATTAGGGGATATCCGCAGACTGTCTTGTGATACACTCCGGCTTGGAATTGGAGGCAGTATGGGAGCGCTAACAGTAGTATGAAGATGATTTTGTACTGCTGAAGGCAACAGGATTTGCTCCTTTTGGCTTGACAATGGAGCAGATGATATGGTGTTGAGTGCAGGAAGCTTTGTACTGAACAGGGGATCTAAAGATAAGCCCGCAAATGGATCATTTTCAAACTGACTTTGAAAGCCACCGACTCCATTAGTTGGATTCTGTAGGGAAAAACAAAAAAAATGACTATAAAAAACAAGATATCACAACGAAACCATGCAGAACAATCATCTATAAACTAAACTACCACAAACACAATGGTATGTCATGAACAATTACACATTTTCTACTAGAATGATCCATTCACTAATGACATACAGTAAAGGAAATGGCCGGCCGAACAAAATTCTTTGGTTTTGACTGGTGCCTAATGGAATATTCATGCAGTAACTGGGTGCCACTGGGGTCAAAACCCAAGGACGAGATTGGACTTTCTTTCATAGAATGTCACTAGCTTTTACCGCTGCAGTACAAAAGCTGCTGTTTTTATCTAGACTTTTTTTTGTTAAATGTATTGTCCTTGAAAAATAGTTCAGTTTAACAGCACTCTGTTGTAATCATTTATTAACAAGCAGATAAATGAAAGAAAGAAGAATATGGTGGAAACTGCCAACCCTTAAGAGTAATCAAAAGGTTATATTGTATGCCTGCCCCCAAGTTGAGCATATATAAAGGAATGAAGACAAGAAAATATGGGGTTTAGAGGCAAAATAAGCGAGGTGTATTTGTTGGTAGGTGAAATTATTAATCATACAACATACATGCAATACGTGATGAAAACATAAAAGACAAATAGTCAAAAAGGTCATATCCCCTTTGCAAAGCCATAAAGGGGGATATATTGGGACTAGTGTTCTAGACAAAATTGATCCCTGGTGGAAAAACTTTACAATTGTTAGTAATTTAGTGTTGTGTCCCGACGCATTTCTATATATAGGAAACCCTACATATATGTGTTTTATTTATATGGCATTATCAAACCTTTTGTGATATATAAACTTCATGGGCAGTCCTTAAACACTGATCAACATTTTATATATGTGTTTTATTTATACGGCATTATCAAACCTTTTTTGAGGTAGAAACGTCATGGGTAATCCTTAAAACACATATCATTATTTTGATCTAGAACTATACTTCAATGCTTTATAAATTTATATTTATGTACTAACTCTACTCAAAAGTAACTTATCTGAGCGTTTATACATATGTCATTTTCATATGCAGTTACTTTCTGCGGTCTACAAGTCCCCTGAGAAAGGCAGTACATTTCTAACGATTTCTAAAGTTTATCCGCAGGGGATCAATTTTGTCTAGAATGCTAGTCCCAATATTTCCCCCTTTACGGCTTTGCAAAGGGGATGGGATATTTTTGACTATTTGGCTTTTATGTTTTTCTTGTCTTCATTTTTTTTTTATTTATAACGACTTATTAACCTCCTGTGCAAAAAACTTGTAGAACTGAAAGTAGAACAACTGTAGAAACACTTTAGAAACCCTGAACAACAAAAAAGGTAACAAAATATTCTCTGCTTAAATTTAGTGCAAAGACTTTGCCAGGTCCAGGTTGTATAGCCCTGAGTATCTCTCCATGGCTGGATTCACTCCATGGGCCTGATTTATTAAAACTCTCCAAGGCTGGAGAAGATACACTTTCACCAGTAAAGCTGGGTGATCCAGCAAACCTGGAATGGATCTGGTCCATGTTTTAAAATATTTGCTACTAAATGACATTGAAGAAATCCATTCCAGGTTTGCTGGATCACCTAGCTTTACTGGTGAAGGTGTATCCTCTTAAGCCTTGGCGAGCCTTAATAAATAGGTCTCATGCAGGCACACTTTTAATGCACATCTGCCTTATATATGTACTGCATTGATGTGCATTTTTCTTCCACAGTAAAAGCTGAAATACTTTATTTTAGTTAAACAGACACTTCAGTTTAAAGGCAGCTTGTTCATTTTTCACTCACCAAAACTCAAAGCATTGCCCGGAAAGGAGATAGCAGGATTAAACGTACAGTCATGTGAAAAGTAAGTACACCTCCAGAAAATTGTGACATTTTCCACATATTTAAACAGGCAAACATTAGAACTTTAAACAGTGACAAAAGATAAAGGTGACTGACACCTAAATGCAGATTTAAATCCATGGTATTTGAATCAAATGTTCCACATTGGATAGGAATTATCATCACCTTCTCATACGTGGAGTTTGTTTAAATATCTAGGGCAGTGTTCCGCTACCTTAAATAAATTTTCAGGTCTTCAGGAAGCCCCTGCTATAATCACCATATCCGCAGCTCACAGTATATTAGTGAGGGGGTCAGTGGGAAGAATGTCTCCTACATTCTTGGCCATGGGGAAGATTGTCACCCTTACAGATAGCCAAAAAGATCATTGGTATCAGTTAATCTGACCTGAGAATCAGGGTTGCAGTAACCCAACACCGATATAGGGTGCAATGTGCTGTTTGATATTGACGTTAGTAGTCGGATTGTGTCAAGATCAAAGCTCTTCAAGGGCCTTGGAATTGAGGTTGTGGATGCCAACTATTCCTCTGTAAAGAAAGTAATAAGAAAAAGGTGCAGACTTGGTGGTACTGATCAGAGGATAACTTTTTCAACCATTGGTGTACACATTGCACTGGAAGATTGCACCAATTTACCACACATGTGAACTGTGGGAGAAAGAAGCCTCTGCTGTCAAAAAAAAAAAAAAAATGTGCATTTCAACATTAAGGTAAACCTTTAAGAATGAAATGCTATAAGACTAAAGAATCAAAGATATATTGGTTTGACCACAGTATGGGTTGGCATCTTTGGTGCAACTCAAAGACCGAAACCAAAACTTTTTATTCACAGGAGCAGTAGAAATGTTTGCAAACCAAACATGGCATTTTATGAAAAGAATCTTAAATAGAAATTGTAATGCATGGCGGTGGCAATGTCTTGGTTTGTTTCTTTAGGACCTAGAGGCCTGTAGTCATCGTCAGCTATAAATTATACTTTATATTAAAGTGTCCTAAAAGCGTGAAGAGATCTTAAACTGGCAGTACATGCAAGGAAATTCCCAAGTCTGTACATTTTTTTAACAGTGTGTGGTTACATCTAACAATATATTGAAGAAATAATTAAAATGTAAATTTTCCCTGTGTTGTTTTTCAAACATATCTCCTTTATATACCATAACACCTATAGGATCTACTGTTTGCCCGGTAAAGTATGTGGAAAAAAGTCAACTATTTTCATGGTGCACTTACCTTTTTGCATGACTGTTAGATGAATTATTACAAAAATGAGCAAGGGGATTCTTAATGATGGAAAGGGTTGAGTTAAGAGAAGGTGGAGCTGGGATTTAATAGACAAACGACCTTGGGTTGTTACCCCTGCTGTATTTGCTGTCAAGCAAATGAATTTGGAGCATCAAAAGAGGAATACCAAACTGGTAAGTACTCTGCACTGCAAATTAATTTTGGACGCACTGACCTTTCACGCCAAACAAATACAATCTTTATAGAATTCACAAAAATATTTTTTTTTTTTGAGTTCTTGCTACAGTGTGTATCATGTCTTGTTCCAATTGGGGTAAAGGAGATACTTTCCATGGGTAAATCTATTCCAAAGTCTACTGCCAAAAGCTGGCTTTTCTTTTGAACTAATCAAGCAAAAGACATCTCGTTTCGAATTACAATGGGATTATAGTCTTCCATTTCCAGGATCATAGACTTCAGCTTGCTAAAATACACAATATTTTGTGTATATTACACAGCTTGCTTTTCTTTTTCAATTACAAGATTGTGAGGGTTTTCAGAAAACTTCTCTCTACCAATAAATGGAAGAAGTGCAGGTGTTTCCAGTGGAGGGTTTACTGTTGATAAGACCCTTTAGATAACTGTGTGTGTTCCATTCTTGTAAGCAACGGTGTAAGGGGAACCCTTTTGTCTTCCAGCATAGCTCTGCCTTGTGTACAATGCCAGCTACAAACATTATGGCAAAGTTTAGTGTGGAAAACTTGAATGGCCTGCACACAGCTCTCATTCAACTCAACAGAACAACTTTGGGATAGACTGGAGCACCAATTGTGAGCCAACTCAAATCAGTAACTGACCTCACCAATCCCCCTTTGGCAATTCCCAAAGACAAACTCCAAAATCTGGTGGAAAGCATTTACCAGTGGAGTGTAAGCTTCCGTAGCTGCAAAGGAGGAGGGAAACTCCATATTATTGCCCATGTTTTGAAATAAACTATCCAACAAGCTTATATGGATGTGATGGTTTCACAAACCTTTAGTCATACAGTGTAATATATCCTGATGGCACCTATCTGGCGATATTAAGCAAATCTACAACTCGAGCCTGAGGGTTCTCATTTATCCAGGTCAATGGTCTTGTAATCTATACAAAAACTGGCAGTTCTTCCAACCTGCCTCATCATTTCTAATAGGTGTCCCCAGCATTTCTAAACAGTCCCCATTATTTCAAAAGAGGATTTGTTCAATAACAGAATGGAGGTGTGAACATTTGAGAAGACACTATTTTATTATATTCTGTAGTCTTTTTTTTTCCTGTGCATGGATGTCAAAACTAGCTACTGGCACATTGTGCCAAAATCCAGGTCACTCTCTAATGCCCAGTGCTCTAGCAATGTATAAAGCCATTTGTACTGGACTTCAAACACATCCAATCTGAATTCCAAACTTTTTTTTATCCAAGAAAGTAGTTAGGAAGTGCAGAATATCAAAATCTTTTACATTTAACACTGTCAGGGGATCGGTTCTATGTATTCTTGGTTCTACAAAATGGATTGCCTTGCACTCTGCTAAGATGAACGTGTTGTCAGTGTGTGAGCATTGATTTTGTAGCCTTTTATCTCTTCAATACCTCAAAACTGCCAATACTACCCAACCTCACACCCCAATGGGAACAAGTTCAGCACAAAGATGTAAAAAAAAGTGTTTGCCAGCTACATTATAATAAAAAGTATAAATGCTCTTGGATGTATAATGCCATGCGCCATGTTGTCATTTTTTACACAACTCCAGAAACATGAATGTTGCTCACTCACAAGCCTGTAATGGTTCATGGAATAAAAAAAGTAGCAATACAGTTTACACAACAGATCATTTGTCATTTGTTTTTGGAGATTTATTACCAAATCAGGAATTATGGTTTATTATCATATCCAACAACCTTGAAGCAAAATGACTGATAGTAAGATGGCTGTAATTACTGACCATTGTCAAAATCAGATAAATGACTGAAAAAGTTCCTCCAAAAACTGTTAATGTGTTAAACATATCCAAGTTCTGCAGCAGTAAAAGTTACAATGTCAAACCACCTCAAACTGGTATTTCAGATACGGTGGAGTTCTATGGCGGAAGGTTGTTATAATCTGTTTTTTGGTTTCTTATAACCTGTTAAGTTTAGTGAGAGTTCTCTGATATAAGATCTGCCAACTTTTTGGATGGGCCAATCCTCAAGGCATATACGAAATCCTCACCATCCACCGAACACTGAAATATCTGTTTTGGGTTGGTTTACGTCCTTAATAAAACATTGCATGCATTACGTCATGATAAAGAACACCAACACTCTGATTAAACTAAGATACATGATATGGGAAAAGAGGGAAAACAAAGAGGCATCAAGTTAATTCCTAACAATGTAATGCCCGAGTTTCATTTGGAGGGATGTGTAAAGATGATACCATTGGGCAGAATGTAAAACAGAAGACTGAAAAGCAGCTCTACTCAACCTCTTTAATTTGGAGGGAACCTTTGAAATAATTTTTGGGTCTTCGGGGAGTCCCTTCTATAATTATTATATCCACAGCTCACAATACAATAGTATAGTGGTCAGTGAGAAGCATTGCCGGCTATTGGGAAGAATGTCACCCTTACAGATAGCCAAACAAATCTTTGGTGTCACCTAAACTGACCTGAGAGGCACAAACTGTTAATTGCTCAAGGAACCCCTAGAAATCTCCTTAAGAATCCCGGTTGAGAATCACTACTGTAAAGGGTAAGGCAGGTGGCAGTATGTGCAGGAGAGGAGCGTGAAAAGTATGACAGCAGGCAGGAGAGGAGCACGAAGAGTAAGACAGTGGAAAATACATGCAGGAGAGGAGCACAGAGAGTAAGACAACTGACAATACGTGCAGGGGAGGAGTGTGTAGAGTAAAACAGTTGACAATATGTGCAGGGGAGAAGTGTGTAGAGTAAGACAGCAGATAAATAAGTGCAGGCAAGGGGCACGAAGAGTAAGACGATAGACAATAGCAAGTTCTCCAGTGGCTTCCTGGGCCTCACATCCAGTCCGTCCTAAACTGCAGTAGAGAGATAGGATCAGATAGCCAAGGAAGTACATTTTGCAGCAGGTATGGATGTCTGTAAGCAAGAGGGAGAGAGAGAACTGGGGAGGGTGAAGAGTTTGGGCCAGGTAGGGGACTGAAATTACCAAATAAAAATGTCAGTTGGAAGGGGGTGTAGGTCCTTGTTAAGGAATGCCTGTAACTGGGGGAATGTATGTTCGCTGAGGGGGTCAGGGAGTGATGTTGAGGTAGGGGTAACTGTAAGCAGGAGAGGAGCAGAGCAAAATTTGTATGGGAAGTAGCTGGGGTGCTGTGACAGAAAATATCTCTACATGACTACACAACCAACTTCTAATATTCCCACAAAGGTAATCAGCTTTGATAAATGCAACAAAACTTGATAAAAACAGTTAGATCAGAGGTTTCCGAAGAAAACCAGTGCTAATTAACATATAAAGGCTTTTACTGTCTGAAAGTATTAAAGTGACAGATAGTTAAGTATTGCAAAGGGAAAGCAACATCATTGTACAAACAGTCTACTAAGCAGGAGCAGTGTTGTCACCCTTGTAATGAGTATGTAAGCTTGGCTACAACCTTTTCCATTGGCTTGTGTGTGATATTATTCACTAGCACTATACAAGTAGGTTTACATTTACCCTGTACAATATTTGTTATATATATGTTGTTATAACCATTTAGTTTGGCTGTTTTATCCTCTCTGCATACTGCGCACATCACATGTGACAGTCCTGTGTCACAGCTTTACACAAGTAGAGGGCAGCAGAGCAGAGCTGCGCATGACAGGCAGCCACACATGGGCAGATTTCTTTCCAAGACAGGCAGGGCAAGCTCAATGATATCTTTAGATGTAGGCAACTTTTACCCTGAATCATGCAAAAGAGCTACTGCAAATGCATTGTACAGGAAGTGATTCCTTCTATATGGAGAAAAGGGCACAATCAATATGAGCATGCTTAATAATTTCCTGTTGGAGTGATTTTCCCCATGTCTTGAGACCACACAGGAAGAGAGGGTAAATCTCAGCAAAAGCAATAAAAACCTGACGGAGGTTTTTCGCTCTCTTCCAAGCTACAATCTGCCTTTATTGTAATTTTTAATGGTGTCACTGCCCTGCCTTCTTTATCATGACAAGACAATGCACAAGTTATGATGGTTGCCAGAATAAACCATGTGATGGTTATCAGTGACATGAGTAACAAGAAGCCAAGGGTGTCACTAATGACACAATTTTAGGTGGAGTACAGACAATAGGGGGTTAAACTGTTCAGATACCTTTTACCCTGATGGCTGCTCCTGCTAGTGATAAAAAGACAAATATTAAAGAGAAAAGACATTAGAAGAAGAGAAAGACAGTGAGAAAAGACAAGCATGCAGTCATTGTTCCCAATCATATAATACGTATTAGTAAGCTTTTCAAGTGTCAGACCTCTGTGTATACTGCAGTAAGAAGACATGGAAAACACAGCAACATTTCTAAAACTTTCAGGGTTCAAAACCAGTTTATGATTATACGATTATGATTTTTCCACCTGGTTGTGTTACTGAAGGCTTTTCTTCTACAATCTAAAACATGCACATATGTTAATGGCCTCACCCAATGACCCTTTCATGTGTGTGGCTGCATTAAGCAGATTGGAAGTTCACAGAGGGGCAGGGAGTGTTGGGAGCAGCTCAATGTGCCCTATACAGTTGTGTAATATGGCAGCATTAATACAGGTGCGGTGCTGTCTGCGGTCATACACAGCTATGGATCTAATATTTGCTCCTATATTCAGGAAAACAATACACTCTTTACTTGGCAAATTATAGATCTATATGCAAGAACACAATTGTAAAATATCACAGCTTGCCAGTTCTTAGATGTGGTGCCTGTGTTCTTTTGATTTTCAGGCTCAGAACATCCTCAAATACAGAAAACAATCCTGTTGATCCTATCAGAAATGTTGTGTCCTTGTAACCTCCCCATGATATAGCGAGAAGGTTTCCTGTAGTCCTAAAACACTTTCTGCTAATCCTTCACAGATCCAGCACAGTGAGTGAGCGATTGTCATCCTAGGCTAGTATATATTTTGTTTGCAGGGATAACAGGTGAAAATAAATAAATGAAGCCTGAAAAAAGAAAGATAATACAGACAACCCATCTGAGGACTGGCAAATGCAATATATTTAAAATTGGATTTTAGATACAGTTTAAATTTCTAGTGGCAGTCATTCAGCTAAGGTCTGATATGCAGTGCAGTGATATACAGATGACCTCTATGGCTCTCAAGGAAACTCTTCATATCTGTTTAGAGGACCTTTTATAGAAAGATCATGTAAGCTGCCATTGCTGGTCTGGTTCTAAAAAATACAGTTTGCCCAGTTGGTATTCAGATCTTATGCCTTTAATTACCTTCCATATAACATACCAAGATCAGGTGTACAGCTAACCATCGTACAACTTACCTGTATGCTTTTTTCAGGTGTGTAATTGAAACTACTGACACCAAAAGATCAGCTTTACACCCAGACAAATAACATTCTGTAGATCAAGTTCAGCAATGGCAGCTTACATCATCTCTCAGTAAATGTTTGCTTTAGGAACTGGCACATGAAAATATGGCGCAGCAAAAATGAATGTATGTGAATATTCATAATAGATTGCTAACACAAACCTAACACCTGTAGTCACTATTCTCCTTTGTCTTTCAGAATAAGTTTAAATGATTTCAATGTGCAACAATGAGACCTATGTGCTATATTAAAAATATACTCCATAACTTTTCTAGCCAGCAGCTTACATTTACATTCATTTCTTCATCACTTCATTCTCCTAGTGAGGAGATGTCGTCCTGTGTAAACTACAGGTCCATACAGACCAGAGCATACACAGGGCTGGAGACTCTTTCCTTGCTGTTATGTGAGAGGGCTGATGTCTGAGCACCCTTATATCAAGAAACAGAACTGTCACATAGGAGAAAGGAGTGTGGATCACATTCTTCCTTTATATGATTAGTGAGGTTTTTCTCAGATATCCAACGTAGCAGCAAGGAAGGGAAGTCAAGTGAGCGCCTGCTGCAGGGGCCAATATTAAAGTGACCCTATGGCCCTTTTAATGGGTAAAGCATTGCTCTCTTTTAAGTCATCAGGAGTTGCTAATACACTGTCTACCCAACATCAACCTACAGTCTCACTTAAAACTATGGCACTTGCCTGTTGAGGAGCGACATTGTCTGAAGGCAGATTCTGAGCGGAGCGGCTTCGGGGAGGCGCCTGTGGAGGAGGGTCTAGGCTCTGCGGGGGCGGTGTAGAGGGGGTGGGATGTGATGATGTCGGCTGTAGAGGCTCTGGCAGCTTTTGGCAGGGTGGGTGGGTTGTTGGACTAGGCTGGAGAGGGGCTGCAAGTTGGGGTTTCAAAGGCTCGGGAAGAGTGGGAAATGCTGAAACAGAAAACTGGAATTAGAACTTTGTGAACTAAGGTTAACACAGAAATTTTTTTTTACAATACGCTGCATGAATCTGAAAACAACACAACTGATCTTCCTATCAGAAATATTTTCTATTTCCTACTCCCTGCCCAAGGGATTAAGACTCCTAATTACAAATCCTTAATAACACATTTATAGAAATATGCTGAATACACTTCCTGTCTTGTATCAGAGGACCTTTTTGGTAACAGAAATTTCAAGCTCCCACTCTAGATCAGGAATATAACACATATTGATATTACCGGTATATTGAAAAACCATCTTTTCAAACTTGCCTACTTGCCTTCTTCCGTCTCTAAAACCCTCACTACTTCTCACCATTCCATCTCCCCCTTCCTAAAGTGTGCTGCTTCCCCCACCTCTTAGATTGTAAGCTCTTCGGCAAGCTCCTCTCCTCCTCCAGTGTCACTTTCTGTATTTGTTTGTCATTTCCAACCCCTAGCACTGCCTAATATGTTGGCGCTATATAAATTCTGTATAACAATAAAAAATAAAAAGCTCTTCTTTTTGTCAAGATAAAAATATCTTGATATTTTTAAATTTAACAAACTAATTTCAGATCCTTACCTTTTTCTGTCTAAAAATATGTGTGTAAAGTTAGCCAGCAATTTTATGAAACTACCTAGTGGGAGGAACTGCTTTCACAGTCACCACTCAATCTGTCCCAATGTTCCATTAGAAAAGCTGCACCTGCGTGCAAGAGCTTTGGAAACATCTCACGAAAAACTGAAGACCTACAGCATACGTTTGTAATCTGATCATAAGCTCTGTGCAGACTTTGAAAATGCAGTGAGTCAATTTCATGCACAGGGGTTTACTGAACACCCCAATGGTATCACAATTCCAAGTAAAAGTAACATAGGCTGCTGACATGACAGCAAAGAACACCAAGAGCCACTTATCTTAATAATAAGCTGTTAATTTTACTTTGGCTACTATTGGGCAGATTTTCAATTAGGAAAGACTTAGGATATAAACATATCAATACTTTGTGTTGTCAGCCCGTTACACATTGCAAAGGGCTGGCACACAACTGTGGAAGACAACTGACTTTCCATTATATGCTTTCCTACTGCAAAGGAAGCAAGATAATGATTGCATCAAATAGTAATAATTAGATATATGAATGGACTTTGTTCATTGTTTTAGAATAAAATCAATAACTTGTTAGATAGCAATGCTATTTATCTGGCATCACACGACACACTGTTGCATGATCACATGGAACTCTAACACTTGTACCTTTTGGAGGCTCTGCTGCTCGGATGGGTACTGGGGCAGGCAATCTGGCCGATGCTGGTCCACCATGACTCTGAGGAATGCTTATTACTCCGGCACGAGGAGGAATAGTCTAGAAAAAATATAATAATGTTTTACACTTGTATTTTCCAAACTATTTCCTTGATATTTACTAATTAAAGCCTTTTTACCATCACAGAAACAGCCACATTTAGAATTATTTAATGAGCTGAACTAGATAGGCAAATGGTTATCTACTGATGTGGAAAAACAAAAGTGGACCTGCAGAGGATTAATACCAGGCAGCAGCATATTTACTCACTAATTGCAGGGAAGGGCAAATACAAACCTTCTCCGCAAATATCTGCTTGTGTACGGATACATTAGTATATTTTTTCAGGCCATGATCAACCCATAACTTCTTCATGATCTGACAATGCATGTTCTGCTACTTTATATATAAGAGTGAATGGGAAGACACTCACCGGCCTGACCATAGCGCAGGGTGTAGAAGATGGTGGTCCAAGTGCAGGAGGAGCTTGTCCACGAACTGAAATAGAAAGCAAAAAATCTACATGATTTTAAAGATCATATTTTTCCCAGGATTGTGGCTCTGCTCCCAAAATGGATCAGTGGGGTAATAACACACAGTACTGAAATCCTATGTTACCACCACTAGCAAAGCATCACCCATACATGCATTGTTAGGATGAGGGCCACACGCTATTTCACTACATTAGTATCTGTAAATGATCAGAAATATAAAGTTACATCAGGACATGCACTAGTGTTTAATGTCTGTTGGCATTCTCTTTATCAGTAAATGATAGGTTAGCTTTCAGCTTCAAAATATCAATAATGACAGTTTTTGAGTTATCAATGAGACCAAAATCCTTCTGCAGCACCCCAAATAACTCACCCTGCAATAACCCTGCAATCCACAAATTTATCCCAAGCACAATTTTATGTGTGCAAACCCTTAATCTACAAAAGTCCTACAAAACTAGCAGGGTCACAGGGAACACAATTTATGAGACTTCTGCTTTGAAAGGTAAGAGCAGACAGAATTAATTATTAAGCATGTGATATATTACCTCCACGATATAACACTGGTGATTTTTGACATCCCAGTGACGTTTCTTCTAAATCTATCTGAATCCCCTACATTAAACCTTCTTGTAGAGTGTAGTAACAACCTTCCCCTTAACCCTAACCTTTTCTATAGCCCCTATAATAATCCTCAGAGTAAACCCAATACTAACCTCCAACCCTAAAGGGTACTATATTTATCCTACATTCATCTGCACAATTTCTGTACAATCAACAGCACCCAGTAGAACTAAATAATCCTTATTAACTTGACTTAAGTGGGGAAAACTTTAGAGCTGAGCTTTAACCCTTTGTTTGTATAATACCTTTCTGTGCAAGAGTCTTCCACCCCAGTAAGAAAGATCTGGTACCAAAATCTAATGTTCACCCAGCAATAATGATGCATTAGGAAGCCCAGATAAGCCAATCACTGTGCTTTCTACAGCCACTCCGTATTTCATCTGTGTTAACTGTGCAGCTTTAGAGATTAACTGCTATGGCAGTCTGGGCATATTTCATATAAATCTTTGACAGGCAGACAGTTTTGCAAGGAATTTCTAATAATAAACTGATTATACTGAACAAACTGAATAAATGACAAATAGTTGGATTAAACCGTCACCTATAACTGTATTGAATGCAATACATTGGATTTTTATGTGTAAAAGCAGTACATTGTTTTCAAGAACATTTATTTTACAGTATATATATTAGTATGAGTAAAATAAGTAAATATGTTTTTTTTTGTAATTACATTTTTTTTTTAAGTTAATTTTTGTTTTCTTATTTATTCAATTTATTGTTTTTAAATAGTTTTGTGTTTCAAACTTTATTATACTCATACTAATATATTATACTGTAAAATAATTTTTCATGAAAAACAATGTACCGCTTTTAGACATATAAAACCGGAAAGAAATGAACCGCTAGGGAGGTAACCAGTAACTACACTTATACGGAATCGTCCATTCCCTGTGGGTGTCGGATAACCGAGGTTCTACTGTATTTGCATTTAAAGTGGTATTTAACCTTCAATAAACACTGTAGCACAGCAGTCCTCAAATTATTGACATTTCATTACTAATATTGCTTTTCCCTCTCCTATTTTTAGGGTGGCTACATTGTCATGCCTCCATGGAACCCGATATACCGACCCTTGGTTACATGCATTCCCCAGGATCTACAGATAGAGGCTGTAGGAGAGTCAAGCAGCAGGTATCTCTTTGTGCAAAAACATGCCCAGTACAGTACATCTGTGGTGGATAGGATATGCTCTAATACTACTGGGTATTAAGGGTTTAAAGTAAAAATAACAGTGACTGTTGATCCAGGGAACATCTGAATGCCTCATGGAATCAGGAAGAAATGTTTTTCCCCTGTTGGAGCAAATTGTACCAGGGTTTTTTTGCCTTCCTCTGGACCAGCTATGTCCATAGGGTTTTATATCTGGGATATGTTTATTTCCCTAGTGGTTGAACTTGATGGACTTATGTCTTTTTTCAACCTGACTTACTATGTAACTATTAGCACACATTGGTGCACATAACATGGTATGAACAGTCTGTGTACTGGCGTAGGGGCACCGTTCAGTGCAAGTAACTTCATTAAACTGCACATACAGCAAAAAGTGTTCTTTGTGTAATTTTGACTTTAGAGCATTTGCGTTGGAATATGTGAAAATTTAAACCAAATGGAAGTTCAGGCAAGCGCTGTAACAGGTAAAGAGTGCAGGACACAATTGATAAAGGTAAAATCAAGTTCAAAGCAGTGTAAATATTATTAAAAAAAAAAAAAAAACTAATATGCAAAACAAAAGATGTATATAAATTGATGTTACTTTTTCAGTAAGGGTTGGATACTACACAACTAACATAATTTAGGAAGGCTAGCTTTAAAAAAAAGGATCTAATAGACATCTAAAAGCCCAAGACTGCAGCTGATGGCCACCATCTTGTTTGTGATGTAAGCAACCTTAGTTGTCACTTAGAAGTAACTATTTCTACTAGGGGGGCAATAATAAGCCCTTCTCTGACAAGTACTGTACTGTACATGTTTTGCTGTCATGAATGATGCAGAACGTCCAGGGGGTCCCAGTACTTAAATAAGGATGGGGAGATGTCTTTAGTGTGGGGAGATATTTGCTTGTGTATGACTAAAGTGAACAAAAACAGAAGTCCAATAAACCATTTCTGTGGATCAAGAAATGATCTTGCCTATATGGGCGCTGTATAAAACTTTTGGGGACAGCAATCAGATCAGTGCCCAACCCAGAAATTTTTTTAAGCTGGATGGGAAGAAATTGTAGGCAGGTGGAAGCCCCTGAGTTGTGACCCAACTCATCAGTAACCACCCAAAAACAGCCGGGTGGTAGCTGAAAAGTGCTGGGTGGTGCGTCCGGCTAAAAGGGGCTGGGGAGAACACTGGAGATAGAATATAAAATCTATCCCATAGTTTACTGAACAAATAAAACAACCCACCTTGGGGAGCAGCCACGGGGGGTCCAGGTGTTTTTCCAGGTGCTCTGTTTGGCCGAACAGGGAGAGCAGGCGGAGGTCCCTCTGGCATGGTGGGTGATGGGCAGGGACTGGAGCGAGGAGAGGAGCTAGGAGATGAGCCGAGATTGGGACATGAGGATAGCTGAAGATGCTGAGGAAGAATCTCTTCTACTTCGGCGCTATAATCATCAACGTCACCTGAGAAGACATCAAACACCTCATCAGAGAAAAGGACACAGGGTTGATGTATAAAATATCTGACCCACAGCTACCAATAATGGGCTCACATCTAGCATAAGCATTTATCAGTAGACAACAACAGCAATTCCTTTTTACATCATCATTCCAACGCACTCAAAAGTAGACTCATTTACCATTTTAGAATAGTGGACAGAGCCAAAAACATAATTCATTATGCAGTGCACCCTACTAAAAGGGGCTGGGGAGAACACGGTATACTAATACGGAACATGCCAAGATGAGCTCATTGGTTGCCTGCTGCTCCTTCACTTTCCACAGGCAGGGGACCCAGCTGTGCTGCTTTACTGTGGTTGAGGAAAAGTCACGTCTCCTTCCTAATCCACCAATAGTAATATTTTAGTTTTGGTTATGAATTCCCCAAGCTTCTTAAAGATCTTGGAACTTGGGGGTGAGCAGTAGCCACCATTATAAAACTACCAGTAAATTTGCTTTATTAGTTACTAATAATTAATTCTATAAGGAATTTGTTTTATACATCAACTATTGTGGAATTAAATGTGGAACTTCTAAGCCAGCTGAACAAGAATGAGAATTCTTGTTCAGCTGGCAGATACACAATTATATGCAGATGCAGATACACAAATATAGCCCTAAAGCAGAACTCTGGGCTACTGTTTTTGTTCTGAATACTTAGGTGTTTAAAGCGGTTGGTGGGAGATTTCCCATCATCTCGTGTTCTAATGAAAAATATTAACAATGATATTTCCATTAACTTTCTTTTCCAGTGACAAGTATAAGTAGTGGTATTTCCCATCATTGTTTCCCGTTTTGATTTGTGTTCCATAGAAAAATCTGCAGTAAAAATCCTGGCTCAGGGCTGCAGGGGCAGCATATGAAAGCAACATGTTACCCAGAAAGAAATAGATTTAACATGTTTTATAAGTTCAAAGTCATCAGCTTCTGTCTGCTCACCTTCCATGTCAAAATCTGCAGCGATATCAGCATCTTCACCCAGCAAGGTAGAACTGGTGGAACAAGGTAAGTTTATACTTATCCTCTCCAAATTCATTTCCTCTTCTACCTCTGTAATCCAGTCTGGGTTCTTCAGCTGAATGTTCATCATCTTCCCCAGAATCTGCAATCACAGGAGAATCATTAGAAAGAGACAAAATCACTGTAAATGAAATGAAAGCATGGCATAGTATGGTATAATGTGAGAACATTCAAAATTTATCCTACATGTGTTTAATATATCCAAAATTACACTGTCCACAGGGTGACAACAAAGCCTTTTAATGTCATTGCAGAACAAAATTCTGTCATAGTAAGTGTAAACAGCGACAAGAACCAGGACCAATTCAGTAGCAAAGTGCGCTGAGAGCGTTTGTAATCATGAAGTGACATTTCCTGCAATCAGATAGTAATTATATATGTAACGACCTAAGTTTTAGCAATTCATAAATTTATATAATGTTACCTCAACTCCATTAAGGTTTAAGGCTGCGAGGGCAGAACTTCCGTCCAGAAAGGTCACCCACATTTTATCATCAACGAATCTGCAGGAATCATTCATTAGAAAATGGTGGAATTTAAAGTGGACCTGTACAATAAAATCTCATTATAAAAGCCCTAAATCAGTAAGATATAGCAGCATTAGTTTTCTTTTTTCATGATAGGAGCTAATAATCCTAATATTATCTTGAACTAGAGATGAAGTCCTGTCTCTGTGGCAATCATGGCTGCTTCTATGGATATAGCAGAGAAATAGGAATCCGGTTTTAGCATGGATGAGGTGTGCGTATATTATTATGAACTATTATTAAACAGGATTTATATAGCGCCAACATATTACACAGCGCTGTACATTAAATAGGGGTTGAAAATGACAGACAAATACAGACAGTGACACAGGAGGAGGAGAGGACCCTGTCCCGAAGAGCTTACAATCTAGGAGGTGGGGGAAGTAACACACAATAGGATGGAAGATTTGTAGTGGTGGAAAGTAGTGAGGATTTAGGAGACAGAAGAAGATGGGTGGGCAAAAAAATGGGTTTTGAGGGATCTTTCAAATAAGCAAAAAGTAGGAGGCAAGCCGAATAGGACGAGGAAGACCATTTCAGAGAGTCAGGGCAGCTGTAGAAAAGTCTTGGAGCCGTGCGTGAGATGAGGTTATGAGTGAGGAAGTCAAAAGTAGTGAGTGAAGGAGTGAAGAGAGCAGCTAGGGGGGTATTTATCTATCAGGTCAGAAAGGTAAGTGGGACAAGAACTGTGGAGGGATTTGAAGGCAAAGCAAAGGAGCGTGAATGAAAGAAGGTGAAACAGAATATATTTACTGTATAAATCAGGCCTTAAGAGGCCTGTGTTTTAGGGAACCAAATTAATGGATATTGGCAATTAATTTATTCAATTCTGGGTAAAAGAAGAATAATATTCCTTCTTAGATTCATGCCTGATAGGGTTATAATACCATATGATCCCCACAGTGTGTCACCTGGTATTATTATATAAAAGTTCTAATAAATTTGATTGGTTAATGATTTTACATTATTACAAATTTAAATACCTAATTTCTGCCCAAATTCCAAATTGTTTAGTAATGTGCTTGGCTGGTGTGAGGGTTGGGTGATTATCTTGTAGAAATATTATCAGTCATATGTGTATGATCTTGTTTTTTCTCTGGTGGGTTCAAATCCATTTTACTACAAACTCTCAGATTAATCAAAATTACCTATTAGGGAATCAAATAGCAAACAATACAGGGGTATGGGGCATGCTTATATCAATGTTCTCCCCAGCCCCTTTTAGCCAGGTGCACCACCCAGCATTTTTAGGTAACAACCCAGTTGTTTATGGGTGGTTGCTGAAAACTTGGGTCAAAAATAGTGGCAAACACAGCTATCCCATGCCACAGAACAGTCCAAATGATGGGGTGAACATTAGGTTAGCAAATGAGGATGTATGTATTAGTTTTTTAGTTATAGGCCAAAGTCTTAGGCTTTTAGGCTTCTTTGAATAATTTACACTTTGTCTGTATCCAGTGATGCCAAACCCATTTGTCAAGTTTTATTATTGAATAAGGTTAACTTTCCAAACATAAAGCTGGTTTGGTCTGGGTGTATTATGGACAGTATCACTGCTATGAAGTGAAACATTGTTGATTCCTGTTCAGAAAGTGGGGTGGGGTATGGTGCAGATTAAAAACAAATTATTTTATCCAGTCTTGAATCAGGGTGGCACAGGATAATTAGGATTGTGCAAGAGCATCACACATGAGATGCCATTTTAGGCAACAATCTAAAGTATATTAGTGGCCAGCTTGTAAATGTAGGTTAGCTGCTGTTATTGTATCCCTCTTAGAATAAGTGGTACATCTTCCTTCTCCCCAGAAAAAAATTCCATTCTATTGACTTGCTGCACACTACTAAACCTTGAGGACAGTTGGACGATGTATGCAGGGTCCAGCCATCCACAATTGTTGTAAAATAACTACACTGTTACACTGCTACACACTAAAGAAAGCTTTGGCATGAAACATAATTTTAGACAGTGTAATATTATCTAACCTTATAAGTATGACCTCGCCGTAACCTGCAAATTGCTGCAGCAGTTCGTCAATCAAATTATCGTCAAAATAATTGTCTTCTGAGGATTTGCTTTGTATAGAGACCATAATTGTGCCATCTGGAGGGCCCTGGGTAGCAACCACCTCCTTATATATCTTCTGTCTCTCTTCCGCTTCTGTTTCAAATATATCTATGTCGAGCAGAGCAACTACCGGCCTACAACATAATCATCGGATTAGAAATGCCATGAATACAGAGATATAGTAGAATAATAATAGATCTGTGATTTCTTCTTACCTGTGATCGGAGGTC
Source organism: Pyxicephalus adspersus (assembly GCF_032062135.1). Taxonomy (NCBI): domain Eukaryota; kingdom Metazoa; phylum Chordata; class Amphibia; order Anura; family Pyxicephalidae; genus Pyxicephalus; species Pyxicephalus adspersus. The sequence continues at coordinate 164,376,280 of NC_092858.1, forward strand.
TTCAGCTCTGCTCTGCCATAGTGTAATAATGAACCTGGATTCCAGGTATAAGAAATATTTCTGCCTTCTTGCAAACTTGAGTTCAGAAGATCTAAATCTTCAGCTACAATATGAAAACAAATAAAGAGATACATTAATTCCTAAATTAAGTAAGGGCTTGTTGTGATCGGCTTGCGTAATGACATAATGATTTTCAGAGAGGATATAAAATGTATTGACAGGTCTATACCAACTCCTTCTGGTCTGCTTCAACCAGGTTTTGCAATTGCATAGAAATGTAATTCCCGATACAATTTAGGAAAACCTCTTCGACACAGGCCATTTAAAAAATGTTGATGTGATTTCTATGTATATTTTACTATGATATGTACATAGGGGCAGCCAAATTTGCTAAATATATGCAATGGTTCTATTAACACGTACGGCCCGCTGTCTCTTCCATGCACAGTAAAATGTTAAATCAGCATCAGCAGACCGACTGGTAGTTCTGTGTGTGGCTTTACAGTGCAAGAATAGAGGTAAAAATAGACAAACCCTGACACTGGGACCACAATGCAAGCTGGGAGTTGTGCCAGCACTACAATGCATGTGGGGCAAGAGGGCTGATGGGTCTAATCTTAACAATTGTCTGACAGGATACAGTTTTACTGAACTGCTGTGATCAATAGTGAGAGGCAGGTCATCTTCTTCAGAATAAATTGCAGCTATTTATATCTGTCTTGTCTTAGTCTTAAATAACTAATGAATGGCTTATGGGTTCCTTTACAACGGGAAGAATACATCAACACTGGCAAAAGCCAAGGTCACCTAGCAAAAGACAGAGAGTAATATGGCTAAAGGCAAAGGAAAAGCAGAGTACTTCAAAATGCAGCTGCCTGCAAACACTCTGTTTCTTCTGTACCGCACAGTAAAATGATATTTCAGCATCTGCAGACCAACTGGTAGTTCTTTGTCTGGGTTTAAAGTGCAAGAATAGAGGTAAAAATAGACAAACCCTGACACTGGGACCACAATTTATGCTGGGAGTTTTGCCAGCACTAAACTGCATGTGGGTCAGCATTGTGGCTCAGTGGTTAGCACTCTGGCCTTTGCAGCACTAGGTCCCAGGTTTTGAATATCGACCAGGACTCCACTCCATCTGCATGGAGTTAGCATGGGTTTTCTCTGGGTACTCCGGTTACCTCCCACATTCCAAAAACTTGCAGTTAGGTTAATTGCTGTATTAATGACATATGACCATGGTAGGGACATTAGATTGTGAGCTTCTTTGAGGGACAGTTAGTGACATGACTATGGACTTTGTAATGCACTGCGTAATATGTCAGTGCTATATAAAATACGACTACTACTAATAAGAATAATGTATGTTTATAACAATATGAATGAATGAACTTGGCATATATTTTAACAGTACTGATTGTTCTCTTCGATAGGTAATGGGTAAAAATAAATATTAGCCATATAATTTATTACCTGATCTATCAAAGGGCCATTTTCTTCTCCTCCAGAGGATACGATCTGTCCACGCCGGGGTACGGCACTTTTCACTTGTGTCATAATCATCAGAAAACAAATCGTATTTGTAGGTCGGAGCAAAATTTATTTTTCCTTCTAAGAAACTCCTGAAAACCTGCACGGAAATAAGAATCAAGTCAACAAAAATGTTAAAGGCATACAAAATTACAATGCAAAAGCAAATACTAGAATGTTAAACAGTTTTAGAATTTACCTAAACCCATATTCAAAAATTGTTATATAATGCATCTTTTCGGAACTATGTTGGTTTTATTTTTTGACTTTTTTCTTTATTTTTTTTTTTTTTGGTAAACCTGCAAATAACGTACTTCCTGTGTCTGGGTAGATATGTATTGCCCTACTGCAACTGTGGAAGAAGCCATGCTTGCCACACAGGCTGCACTTCAGATATGTCTCCTCTATTCATCTCTATGTAACTTGTGGCCAGAGATGGGCTTTAAACAGATTTTGTGAGCTGTGGGAAACATTAGGTGATGGCATGAAAACCTGAATCCTACAGACCAATATCTTTCGACTATTGAGAGGTTGGGGTGCAGATTTTAAAGCAGCAAATTCCTTTATAAAGCTCATAAGGACACAGAATTGCACTTCCCTGTACACAAAAATGTTTTTTTTTATCACATCACGGACAATGGCCGACATATTAACCGGATCACATACCTGTCCAGCATCCTTTTGTTTTAATAGCTGATCTCCAGGTAAAAGGCAGTCCCAGTTCTGATTTCGGATTAGCTCCTTCACCTCCTCATTGGGTAAATCAATGCGATAGTTGAAGTCACCACACCAGAACACGTAGTCATGGGAGAAAAGCATGCGTCCCTGGAGAAACATGGTAAAGAACAGAGAAAGTCCATATGAAAATAGAAATGTGATCCACACAAAACTAATCATGGTGGATCTGATGTCCGACAACTCCAAATTAAGAAACTACATTGATTTCTGCATAAAGAAAACAGTCTATTCTTCTACTAGTCACTAGGTTCAGTGAACATTCATCATATTTTAGCATATAAGACCTAACCTTCATTTAAAATACTACTTTGAGGGTCCCAGGAAAATAAAATACTATTGGTTGGTGCTCACGTTCTCTCAAGAGCCCTCAAATCAGACCTAGATCAGCCTAAAGAAGAACGTTGGTCAGGTTATAGACTTTCAGCTGATTACATACATTGTATTTGTAAAGCAAACCTGAACTTTGGATGTTGTCCACTGTAAAAGAGAGGGACAGGAGCCAGTGCTTGGAACCTGCTCCCCATCCCTCCTGTCCAAATACATAGATTGTCAACCAATTATCCAGCTTGGCTGTTTGTCATGACATATATCTGTGTGCAATAGTAATAACGCTTTTCATATAGCAGGAGGTTTTCTCTGCCAATCTTAGAAGCGAGGTATGTCGGTTTATTAGCTGTAGGAAAACTTAGGTTTCAGTATGCCTTCCTATCCAAAAGCACATAGGTGGACTTCAAGCTCCCCACTGCTTATAAAACTGCACATTAAGAAACCTTATAAATACAAAGATTTGAGAATGTTGTGTTTGTACCATCGGAAAGCTTAGTTTGCGGGCTATTTCATTGTAGTCTTCATTCCTTTCTTTGACCTGAGACTGTCCAGCAGCAAAGTGACTGCAGACAAAGCAAAGGCTGGTGGTGTGGAACAGCATTCTGACGGCGACTGCGCCTTTGTTTCCTGTGGCACCTCCCATTCCGGTCTTCACTGTGTCCACGGCCACATCCCTGAAAAAGAAATATCAAAATGACTTCAAACACAAACACAGACTGAAGAAGAAAGATACAAAGTGGGATTTCCAGCCTGTGTAGTTCAAGAAAAGAATTGCTGTCTATAGAAAAACTGATCTGCCAGGTTGGTTTATGGGAGTTACAAGGCTATGCGATCTTTCTGGAAGGAGTGGATCTACCATAAGTTAAAGATGGAGTCTTAAAAAAATAATGGAAGCAGCCATTGCCAAATTCATTCTAAAAATGCTAATTACATGGATATGAAGCTGAATCTTTTTGTTTCTGTAGTTCTGATGCAAGCATGTAGATAACTGAAGCACAAGTTGTACTTCAATTAGCTAAACACCGGAGCTGCATACTCACTTTGGGTCAGGGATACAGAAGGATTTAAAAGCAGGTCAGAACATCAACCAGTCAAACTGTATTTTAGAGAACCAGAGGTCTGCCTATCCCTATATAAACTGTGCACAGCCCGGAATCTATGTCTCTTTTTGGAGAAAAGAGAATTATTTTCAACACATTGTAAAATCCTAGCAGGTAAACACAAGCAAATCTAATGCTCAGTGCACAGAATGATGACTGACCTGATGAAAGGAGCGTGCTGGGGCCTTATGAAGATGAAGAGACACACGCCGACCAGCTGCTCGGATGCCAGCAGAACATACTTGTTGTCCCGAGATATGGTCTTCTGAAGCTCTGCAGCCCACAGCTTTTGGTTGGTTGTGCTATATGAAGATATTACATTAAAGCATTTTTTATCATCTGTTTGACATGCATGTAAAAAGTTAGCAGTTCACAAATCTAGTGTATAGTTAGTTAGGTTGAAAAAAGACATAATTCCAATAAATTCAACCACTAGAGAAATAAACATATCCCAGATAGAAACCCTATAGACATAGCTGATCCGGAGGAAGGCAAAAAGAACCCTGATACAATTTGCTCCAACAGGATAAACATTCCTTGCTGATTCCATGAGGCAGGATGTTCCCTGGATCAACAGTTTCTGTTATCTTTACTTAAAAGCCTTAATACCCAGTTATATTCTGTGCTTCTAGAAATCATCCAGCTTTTTCTTAAAGCAATCTATAGTAGTTGCTGACACTACTTCCTAAGGGAGCCGATTCCACATTTTCAGATCTTACAGTGAAGAATCCCTTCCTTATCTGGAGCTTAAATTTATTTTACTCCAGACACGAAGATTGTCCTCTTGTCATGTATTACATGAATGCTTCAAGTGAACCTGCCAGCCATTATCACTATTATAAGTCCATCCTAGGTGCAGAAATGACAGGGTATTGTCGATTAATAGTTCTAAAACTCACCTTGCATTGACAATATTTCCTGCATTTAATTCAACCATCTCCTCAAAGCCAATGGCAAATATATCTGTTGGCTTGCTTCTTCTTTCTGAAGTTTAAAAAAAATTGGAATGTTTAAGTACAACGAAATGATCCAGATTTATAGTAACAAATTGGACTTAAAATTGGTTCTGTTTAATGCTCAATAATAAAGGGAAAAACATACAAATGGTTCATAAGATGAACACAGATTTAAGTTATTAGGTAAACTAACCGACCATTCACTTTTCAAAGTTAAGATTTATTTTCTAAGCATACTGGCTCTACTGTAGTAAATCAGTGCTACAAACCAGCACCCAGTGCATTTTACCCAAGACCTGATCACAAGGCCAAGAGGCTTGGCTAGATTTGGTTCACAGTTTGTGAAGTGAGGTCAGTATTTGAGGTCCTTTTACAGGCTCCGGACCACACATGCACAGGCAGCGGTGTGTCACTCAAAGGGGAAGAAACTTCCCCCAGGGTGACGTCATGATGCCAGAACCCGTCCACTCTCCCATCGCAGGTCTGAAAGTAGGCTGATTGTGTCCGGAGACTCCCTCTGGGCCTGCAATTCCATACGGGAGACATGGTCCGCGGCTCTGGCTGGTGCACCCCCCCCCCCCCCCCCAGCAGGGTCCTTCTCCTGACCCTGCTGGGGGCACACAGGCTACAGCTATTGACCACCAAATTTTCTTTCAGACCACCAGTGGTCTGTGGACCACCGAATGGTGACCACTGTGATAGAGAGCCTCCATGACTGATAGAACTGAAATCCAATCAATGAATAGGATCGGGCCAGGATGGTCAAGCATGGGAGGAAAAAGCTAGATGAGGCTGGATGTCCTTCAGCCAGAAAATGAGATGGGGTCTATCTGACTTTTTGCAGCCATTTTTATTACAGGATAGAGACTTTACAACTGTGCAAGACTGAAGGGAAGGCTTGAGTTCGGCCTAAAGGTGGACTGGGTGATCTTTTTGACAGCAGAATTTATTGGATGGAACAGTTAGTTTATTGATTGTACTTTAGAGACATGAAATGAAGACGCATTACCTTGAAACTCCTGAATTCCAGCAATTTTTGGAGCATCGAGCAGCCAGTCTGTCAGAGTTTGGTTTTTGAAAGCGATACTTCTAAACTGCTTCCCTCCGTTCACATTCCAGGTACCAATGCAAATGCGGATTTTTCTAGGCTTGGCATACCTGTAATAATTCTCACACATGCTTCGGAGGACTCTTGGTGATGCTGGGAAGAACAAACAGCATGCAATCAGTCTAATAGGAAGACACCAAGGTCTACCTACATCTAACGTGCAACATGCTTCTATGTCTTCTTCTGTTAGCCTATCAGACATCAGCTTGTTTAAATACTATGAACAACAAGAAAACTAAAGGCAATGCTGATTGGCTGCCACAAATAATGGTTATGAGAAATGACTAACATGAAACAGATTCAAAATAAAATAAAAGGATTTCAGGTGAGCTTTTCTCATAAGCAAAACACAAATTTCATTATAATATGAAAGAGAAAATATATACACGAAGCTGTAAATGTATATTACTGTACCTGATTGTAACATGAGTTCTGACACTGATCACGCAGCAGGGAAAGGAAAGAACAGATTTTAATGGCAAAAAAATTAGATATCGGAGTTCAGGGCAAATTACATATATTGATTATAAACCCAAATATAAAAATGTAATACATTGCAGCTAACTAGAGAGTGAGAGAGCTTTACATACCATGTAAACTTCCAGTCGTCAGGAGAGCTCGCGCTTTATCTGCCAAATCGCTGTTCAAGGTGTTTCCCAGCAGCAGCACATCTATGGCTTCTTGCTTGGAGCCATCAAAAAAGTTGCTCTGGATTGTCCTGGTTACTGAGCGTGCTCCGTCCTTCAACTTTCCAGTCTGCAAAATGTACAGGTTGTGATTTGACATGTGTGACTATAATCGGACATTAAGAACAAGATGGCAAAACAGCTCATTCTTCATGGTGCTGGCATGTCTTACAGATGTATATGGATCAATATTGGGGTTACGCTACCAAAACCAACACATCAGCTGTAGATAAGTGGGTAGATGGCAAGATGAAATAATGGATAGCTTTAAAAACTTCCAAGGAGACTCAGTCAATGACCTGATTTTCTTTTGCTGCAAATTATCATTAAATTAAAGTCTTCCCCCTCCTTATGACTGAACATAGAACAGCACTTAACCCAGAACTTTTTTAGTTTTTTTAAGCCGAGTGGTAAGAAAGCTGTAGGCGGTGGCAGCCCCTGTATTGTGATCAAACTCTTCAGTAACCACCCAAAAACAGCCGGATGGTTACTGAAATGTGCCAGGTGGTGCGCCCAGCTTAAAGAGGCTGGGGAAAACACTGCACAAGCTTTAATTTTTTTTCACAACTTCTTAAAAGTAAATCAATAAATAAATTATAACCAGGCAAACAACAAAACATTTCTCCCTATATCAGGAACTATGCGCAGGATGGAATGGTGCAAACATAACCATTGCTCTGTAGCTACAAAGGTCATAATGGGATTAAATGTACAATTAGATCTTCTGCTGATTAAATGCTTCCTGGACAACACAGATCCAATACATAAATCTCCTATAAATGAGGAATGTTTCAATCTAATTATTTTATTACCAGTATATATGTACAAGTATAAAGATGTCATGTCAGGATAGATGTAAGCATTGTATTCCCTGGGTGTACAACTTTGTGCCAAATAGAATTATATTATTAAAAAAATGGGGAGCATTATGTTGAATGTCTGGAATGGGCAGAACTTCTGGTCCTAAAGGATCTTGGAAGCTTTACTCCTGAGAATTTCCGCTGCACATGAAGAGCTTCACTAACAGCAATATATTATCCTCTAGCATGACCCCCTTCAAAGTATAAAAAGTGCTTTGCACTGGAACTTCGCTCAGTGAGCTCATTGGTGGCCGAACTAGTAAATATGAAAAGTCCCAGGTGTGGCCCGACATGGCCTAAGGGCTGCACAAGAGAATTTGAATAAAAAGTGTATTGCACAAGGAAAAAAAGGTCCAGGCCCATTTACACATTGCTTTGCAGTAACACGTGGCTACATATGCAAAGTAGCAGCATTCATTCTGTATAATGTGCTGCAGTGCACTGTGAGAAAAAGTAAATTCACAATTTTGGGTGCACTGAATGGGTCAAATTAATAGAAGACCTTTGCACAATGCAAGTGAACACACATCATAACGCATGTTCGAACTGTGTACTAGCACAATGCAATGGTTAGAATGGGCCCCCTTCATTTTTTCTTTAGACTAAGAAAATGCAAATGTTACCTTCAAGCATGGTGTCCCTAATGTCTGCAGGAGTTCTCCTTCCAGCAGAATGCATGCATTAGACCTTACAGTACAGCCCCCAGTTCTGGCAGCTCCAGGCACAAAACCTGAAACTCTCATTCATGACTGCACAGTTGTTTTTAATCTCTACTTGGCCAATCACAGATCACCTTGAATAGTTTTTTGTATATTCACATGGTGCCGATACATTTATGTATGCACTGCGCCATGGAAAGGATGTGGTCCATACATTGATATTGGAGCTCTTTCTGCCTGGTACCCAACACTCAGTGCATGGAACCCATGGGTCATGTATTAAATACTAGTGTAGCGGAGTATTTTGGCTCATGTTGGAGCAACTGCAATATTCCAGCTAATAAGATCCCACTTTCCAAAATTTGACCCTCTTGCCCATTCAGTGTTCTCTTTAGTATTTAAAATGTCTTATACCACTGTAATCCACTGTCCATGTACCCTTCCAACTCTGAGCATGGGGAATTCATAAACCAGAGCTGCCGGTATGCATGCCTTGGCCTGTTCCTACCTTTTCCTTTTTGCTGTCATTCGCTTCTAGGTCCTATGAGTTGCTGGATAGTCATTAGGACAAGGAACCAGACCCATTTACATAGCACAATAGAAGATTCTGGATCAGGGAGTCATGTAACTCCACATATAGGTGAGCAAAAGGAACACTTAGCAGGGTTCTCCCCAGCCCCTTTTAGCCGGGTGCACCACCCGGCACTTTTCAGCAAACACCCGGATGTTTTTGGATGGGTACTGATGAGTTGGGTCAAAAAAATTCTGGGTTGAGGACTGATTTAGGTATACATTTTTTGCTCTATAGGTGCAATTAGTTATAAGGGTGGTGCAGGGGAGAACCAATAGTTTGCCAGGAGCCTGGAGTGAACCTGTCAGGACTGAAAACCCTACACCTAGAATCCATATTCTAACGTCACATTCCTTAAATCATTGATCCCATTACTTTTTCACCTGCAGGGTTCTTTTGTTAACACAAGTTACACACTTTAAAAGCCCTTTTGGTCTTTAAACAACCCTAAAACCAGATTTCTGATACCACATCTAGGTCACCATATGGGAGATAATCTGAAACACTACAGAAAATAGGAAGAACTTCTGATATTTATTTTTGGGGCTTCAAAATTAGGTTAAAATGATTTGCAGAATTAGGACATCCAAACCACAAGTTCAGAAATGAAAATGTAAGGTTCAAAGAAATTTAATTTATACTCACCATACACAGGGAATCAGGAGAAAACCGAGAGATGGCAAGAAGAAAGCAGGCAAGAAGTTAGAGGAGAAGAATGAGAAAAAAAGAAAAGGAGAATTTATGTAGAAAAACCCCCTGATGATTTTGGGGATGGGGGGGTGCACACTGGCATGCGAGGAACAGATAGACAGATGGACATTGTCCTTATATTGTCCATCAATCTTTGTTCACTGGTCACAACTTAAATTATGTCATCTGTGAATCCATATCTAAACTTCTATAACATTTCCATGCAGTAATTACTTGCACGCCTAGAAACAGGTTAAAATAGCCCAAAAAAGATTAAAATAAATAAATAGAGCATTTAATAGAGCTAAGAATGTATCTCTTGAGTAGTCAATGCAACTTTTCAAATATGTGTGTGTGCCAGTATATATTACAATACACACACACACATATATATATATATATATATATATATATATATATTTGTTTGTTTGCAGCCTGCAAAGATTGGCTCACCAATAACTTTCATTTTGATTGGGATCAGACTAGTGGTTTTGAATGTTTTCTTTGCGGCTCAAAACTGCTTGCAAAAAATGACTAACATTGGACCAAAAAGGATGGACTAGGAGAAACTGGGTGATATAGCAAATCTGGAATGGATTTCTTAAAAACTACTAATCATTAGTTGGCAAGGGTTTCAATCCTAGAGCAGATCTATTTCGAGCTTGCTGGAATACCCAGGTTCTCCTATGACAGTCTCTCCATCTTCTCCAGTTTTATTATCAATAAACCAGGCCCAATATGTGGCATCCAGAGGCAGTTTGTAGATTTGGATTGTTCCTGCTTGCAAACCCTTACAAATGCTTATGTAACCCTTCATTTCTAACCAGTTAAAATAAATAAATAAAACAAAAAGGAAAAAGTGAATAATTCTACAAGGCTTTTGTGTTTGCATACTTATGAAAAAGCCAAGCAATTGCCACCCTTTGCTGCTCCTGGGTGCCAAGTGTTTGACCTAGGTGCCTGGGGCAGCCACTAAGATACCAAAAATGACATTTCCTCCAATGTTTAAAGAGCGAGAGATTCATGATGACTTGTGTAAATTTGCTTGGTAAGAATATGTAATAGTTTGGTTGCATCATTAGGGCATAGATCTTACCAGAAAATCTGCTTTATGACAACACCTTACTAGAATAGAATTTTTCTGCAGTTTTATTCTTGGTGTCACTGCACCACTGCATGCTCTGAAAACTCTATCAGTGCACCAGCGACATCCTACATAACGCTTTAATGCTTTAGTGAATAAGCTCTGCTGTGTTTGCATGGAAGATATAGTTGTGAAAATACTACACAAATGTAACCACACTTAACCAATGCAATCATTGTCTATTTATTACGAATGACATGGAAAAAACAATTTTTTTTTCTGTCTGCTACACCTGGAACTTTAATCCTCAGCACATTGATATAATATAAAGCATAAACAATGCAATGGGAGCGTTCCTGGGCTGTTCTCGGCTGCAGATGACTAAAAAAGGACAATGGTTTCATGGAGATAATAATGACAGAAATCCTTGTAATGTCATCCTGAACTCATGAAGTGCAGTCTGGTGTGAATGTATCACTTTATTAGAGCCGAGATCACCACACCGACTATAAAAAAGAAACTGCATATTTGGGCTCACAACAGCTTAACCTAACTGGTAAAAATCTGACTGCCTTGTTAACATACAGCTTATGGTAAAATATTTAAATATCGACTTTATTATTAAGTCAGCTCTGCCCACTCACCTCTGGGCAAATTCTTTCCTCCTGATTGCTTCTTCATTTCTCCCAACACTTCCAACCTCAATATTGACTGAGGATGGCAGCACCTAACACTACTGGAAAACCTGGACAAAGGCTTGTGGGCGCATTATGGAAAATCATAAAGATTCTGTAAGCGCTGTGCTTTGTTATTGGGAGGACAGGTAAGATGGAGTCATCAGAGAACCGGATAATATGGAGCATTGTTATTTTGCTATATATATATATTTATATTTATATATATATATATATATATATATATATATATATATATATATATATATTGCTGCATTTTATGATGATGGCCTCTGGTTAGCTATGAAACAAATATATTATCTACAAACTTTTTTATGGTTTATTTTTGAAGGGTCAGTAGGATATTTGAAGTAGTTTTATGTAGTTCAGGATGCAACCACAAGTTAAGTAAACCTCTCCAAATGATGAGACATTCCCTCTTATCTGTCTCCGCAACAGAAGATTGTTCCTTACCTCTTGTTACAAGGAGGAAAATTTTGGATCTCCCCTTTCTTTCTAGAGGATAACAGAGGGGTGAGTTTCCCCAATAGGGACACAGACATAAAACCTTCATAGAGGGACTTTGCGTTTATATTTTTCCCCAATTTTTCCCTAACTTCTATAGCAGGCGACAGCCTAAATAAAATACAAGCAACTCCTGATGTCTGATTCTAATATGCAGACGATGACTATAGAAATTAACTTAAAGGCTGGCACAACCTATGTCTCCTTTTGTGCCTGGCTATTGGTTACTTAGACTGTTCATCATTAATTATTACAACCAATAATTGGGCAAAGGAGGGGGCATACAGTCATGGACTTTCCCTTTACAGATCCTTATTTGTAGCGTATAATGCTTCTGGTCCTCAAATGCCCGTAAGATGTCAACACTTCATAAAGAGATTATTACAAAGCAAACCTTTAAACACTAAGTAGTGCTAACCAGTATGTGAGATTTTTACATGTTCACCTTGATTCATCACTAATATTGTATATGATTATTCATCTATTCTATAACTTTAGGGTTTTAATGTTGTCGGGTGTGAGATGCATTACTAGTCTGCTATGTTTAATATAATCTTTTTCCCCTTTTTGTATGTTTTTATGTTAATAATCATTCCTATTGTTTTTCTGTACAGTATTTTATGCAAAATTAAATATCAAATATTGTGTAAAAAAACATAACACTAAGTAGTATAGTTTTGAGCGCCAATGATCTGAATACGTTTAATATATTTTGTCTGTAAGTGATGTGCTATGAAGCCTTAATTTTCTCAATTATTTATTCTATCCTTTGTCTCTTTTTCTACTTGCCTTAATTAGTATTCCCACTTAGCCGCTTTCATTATTCAATTTGTAATAGTTTAGCAGCCGTTACTGCCATATAGGAACAAACCCGCCTGTGTAGAAAATACTTATGGAGATCACGAATCATCGGCTATAATATATGCAATGTTAGGCTCACAGCAATCACATGAAGCTGGTAAGAGAATTTGAAGCCTGATCTTAGGGCCTATCCATATAACAAAAGAGAAAACTGCAGACAAAAAAAGTCTAATGAACTAAAGTTGCTAACCTTTGGTTACCTTATTGAATAAAAGGTTTTAAAACAGAGAACAACATTTCAGATCTCTCTCAGTATGTAACTGGCATTTCTACGTTACAGATCAGTATAATGCAACACATAACTGTAAAAATAGGATTCCCATCCCAATAAGCATTAGTGCATTACTCATTGCTGGAAAAATAATAAAACATATTATGCAGGGCATTACAAATAGACATTTCATACACAACATGCAGAAGCTGCCCTTAAAGGAGAACCCCACTGAAGGCGAAGGTGGTTTAGTATCAGTTGTAGTATCAGTAGTATCATGTCAGTAATAAAGGTGGGACTAATCTATACAAAAGTATAAAACTGCAAAACGCCTGTATTATCATCAATGAAATTTGGTGGGTTTAATTTAGTTTACCTATTAAAAGCTGGATGATTTCTAGAAGTACAGAATATAACTGGGTATTAAAGCTTTAAAGTAAAAGATAACAGAGACTGTTGATCCGGGGAACATCCGATTTTCTCAGGGAATTTTTTCCCCCTGTTGGAGCAAATTGTACCAGGGTTTTTTTGCCTTCCTCTGGATCAACTATGTCTATAGAGTTTTTTATCTGCGATATGTTTATTTCCCTGGGGGAACCTATGTCTTCTTTCAACCTGACTAACTAACTATATAAATGAGAACTCATAGTAACCTCTATATCGTATCATACAAAATGAATATCTAACTTTTTTAATACCAAATGAATTCAAAATAAAATGCTTCTGTAAAAGGTAACCAGCTATCCTATGGGTTAGTAACCACTGAGCTGTATGTCTGCCTGGGGTTCTCCTTTCATTTGGCATTCTGGATTGAATAACCCAAGCACAGAAGAAGCAGATATACATACAGTTTGACTAGAAAGACATGCATAGAAAACATACAGCTAGAGCTGTGAAATTATGTATTTCACATTCACCCATCTACTTCTTACCTTGGCTTTTCCTTCCAGGGCTCCAGTACCTGCGTAAATTTTACTGATGAAATCTCCATTTGTAGACCACATCGTACGGAAGACCTCCTGAAACCGTGTAACCAGCTGTGGCTTCTCAGCCAGGCCCAAGACTTCCAGCTGCTTCAGTAGCATCTGCCAGGATAGAAACAAGCGATATAATAAAAGTGACTGATGATGAACACGAAGGGCAGATGTCACTAATCTCATCACATATTTAGAGTAGAGGACACTAGAGAGGACTTAAACAGATGCAGCAAATTCCATGTTATCCAGCAAACAAAAATGCATTCTATAAAATACACTAACAACTTTTGTATTTGTTCTCTTCAAATACAGTTAATGTCACCTATACATTGGACACCAACAATAAATAGCAAGTTATCTTGGAGTATAAAGGCCCCCATGACTAGTATGGTTCAATTTAACAACTAAGTAGTACCAAGAGCAATCAGAGGAATGGCAACACTGGCAACACAGACTGACAAGCTCAGGAACATCAGAAGCAGCTCAGTGTTCTCCCCAGCCCCTTTTAGCTGGGTGCACCACCCAGCACTTTTCATTAACCACCTGGCCGTTTTTCCGTGTGGACCAAATAGTAGATTTTCAAACCTGGAAAATGGGTCCGATCCTGAAATGCTTGCAGGACTGCAAAGAGGGGAATACTCTGATATAGTGGAAGGAGAAACCAGAGCACCATTCTAGAACCTTCCTGGTAACCCTGATTTATGACACGGGATCTGTCAGCTGAGAAATTTTGTCTCCAAGTTTTCCACGTCATGGCTGAAATAGTTGGAAACACGATGTTCCAACTAAGACAGAAGACTTCTTCTTTGTTCCTGGTGGTCAACATAGGACATGGCTGTAGCATGGTCTACTTGGATAAATATCTATAAGTCGCTCAGCAGTGCTGTACAATGTGATAGAGACAGGCAGAATCTCCAGGATATCACCCGTGAGGAACAATTTTACTAATGACCAAGCAGCTTGCATTAACAAAAGTTTCCAAGACTTCTCCCCAACCCAACAGGCTAGGCTTGCATCCATTTAGGATTTTCCTTAACATTTAAAAGGAAGGATTTTTCCCAATGTCAGAGCCACATTACAAAGCCATTAGAATAGGAACATCCAATGGAATATCATGTTGAAGGTATCTCAAATGGAACTGATCTGTTAGTTTCCAGACCCATACAGAACAGGAGTGTTGGACAGTTCCTCAACCGGAGAGCAAGAACCTGAGAGTGTGACTATGAAGAATCTCCCAAAGGATGAAAACATAGGTCTGACCCACATCTATACCAGCTCCAGGTACTCCAAGGAAAAAGTTTAATTTGTGAAATCTGCTTTATTAGGTTCGTTATCCAACCAAATAGCTGCAACCTTTGCACAGTCATAGAGACATTATTCTTTAGAACTGTTCACTAATGTTTTTGCAGAAGAAGAATGCCTAGTTTTGTAATGCCCTGAAAATAAAGTTCTTGAAAGTAATCTGCAGCAGAGACAATTACACCTTGATCAAAAGAACAGGAAAATGCCTGGTAGACGTTCACAATGTTGTAAAAAACAGGGAGATGGAAGACCAAGAAAGAGTAAGCATATGATATGTTTTGAACTACTGCTGTGGAGAACTCAATACCAAGCAATTGAGCAAATTATTGGTGGACACGTCTTACTGCTGGTGGGAAAAAGAATGGACAAAGATGCATGGAGTGTATGTAGCACTATTCCAATAGGGATGGATTCAGTGCTTAATCTCAGAAGCACCAACCTCCTCTGTAACATGGAATAGATGGGAACAGGGTAACAGCATGAGGTGCTAAAATGACTGAAGCTCCCACCCATGAGACAGGGAACCCCGCAGCAATGCCATGGCTTTGGACCTAAAGATGCAAACCAGATCTAAGTCTGGAAAGCACTCCAGGGTAAGCCCAGTGCCCAAGGACCACTACTAGGCTCACACTGATGAGGTCCAGTTCAGCAGTGTTCAGAGTGATCAAATAGTAATAGTTGAGATGGTGGGAATATTTATTTTTGAAGAGGGGATGTTGCTAAAGATTAGTTCTTGAAGCAGAAGAAATACCATTCTTTCTCCTAGTACACTGGAAAAAATCAGAAGCAAGCTGATCACGAGGGAGGTTATACCAACAGTCGCCTACAGGTTCTTTTATTTGCTTTTGCCTCCTGTAGGCATAATACTCATAATATTTAGGAATTTCTCTGTCCCTTAATGGAAATACTAAACTTTGGCATATTCTTGCAGTTGATACGGGGACGTAGGAACTTAAAGCACACCTACTATCAATTCCTAGTGAGTGTGAAGCAAGGCTGGCACACGCAACCAGTTGTCCTGACCGATCTTTTGAGTTATAAATATAAAAAGCACATAGAATAGTTTGGATCAGAACATAATAAATACATGAACAGTAAATATGCTGCCCATAGAAGCCAGAAACAAGATCAGGCATGTGATAAGCTGCCATAATTAATTCATTTTACCCAGCACATACATCTAAAGACTTCAGCTTGTTTATGTTTCAATTATCTTTTTAAAAAGGTTTGTTAATGACATAGTAGGTAATCTATTAGTCAAATATTACATTTATATTACATTAAACTCTAGGAGTGATGAGCCAGCTGTACAAGGCCTTTGGCTGCTGGAAGGCCATTAAACAGTGATTTGTAAGTTTAACATATATTGAATTGACCAAATTGATTCAATTAGGAGCTTCCTTTAGTTATTTCACATGCATATAAATCCAGTCTATTAGCTGTAATTCCCTGCAGGCCTGCAATTATAGATTTTTTAATCCCAACCCTCCAGCAAAGGATGACTCAGACTTCGGATATATTGACGGAACGTAACACTAGAAGAAGGGACAGGAGGATGACAATGATTTACAGGCCATCAATGTCATCAATCATCATGGTGTTTGCAAGAATGAACCCCAGTATATATTAAACCTTTGCAAATAGTAACATCTAATGGCGACAAGACTGTAAATGGATCTATGAAAAAAAAAACTGAAGCATTTGTGGGAAAAATCAGCAAGATCCGCAATGTTTTAAACTAGGTTGCAGTATTCATTTATTAATCAATTTTACCCTCAATTCATTAATAAGAGAACCAAATTTAAACATGTATTCATTTGTCACTCCTCTTGTGTATTGAATATATAAAAGACCTCACTGATCACCTTAAAAATACAATATCCCATTGATGGGCAAATGAAAACACTGCTGGGCCTATTTACACCACATATGTTTCAATTGTTCAATGCAAATCACAATGACACGCTAAAATCTATTGCTTCCAAGAGGCCTAGTTTAAACCATGAACTGGGCAAAAATGGAAAATGTATTTCCTAACAACGCACATTAAAGAAGGGAATATACAGTCATTTGAATTTCTTGCACATTTTTTTAACTTTACAACATGAATTAAAAAGTGTCTACAGATAATTGTGACATTAGGATTCACACATAAAATATATATGGTGTAATCCAAAGGAATGAAAATACAGGAAAAATTAAGTACAGCCCCACATTTACCACTTCAAAGCTATGAAATTGGAATGGGGTGTTCCGGATTAGGTGCAAAAGACTGGAGCCTTCTTAGGAAGTATGTATTGTCCGACTTATTACAACCTCATATCTAGCTTCTAGCGTCTTCTTTACTATTGACCTTGTGGTGTCATCATGCCAAGATCAATAGGGCTCTCTAGGGCTACATACACAGTTGCAATGCTTCTTGTCCCATAATCATCTCGGGGTCGAAATCGTACGAGAATCTGGCGCCCGTCGTTCATCGTCCGAACGACCGTCCTGGCAGATCCATAGACGATGGACGCAGCAGAGGGCCGCTCTGTCGTTCTCCACTTCCCCTCTCCATAGAGGAGAACGGTGATGTATGTACAGAGCTCGTTCATGCATCGTGCAGTCCTTAGTCGTGGGAAAGGATCGTGAAAGATCCTTTCCATTGACAATTATTGGACTTCAGAAAAAGTCTTTTCTGTCCGAAAAGAACATAAAAGCACGACTGCAGTTTGATATTGAAAATACAGGCAAACTCTGGGTCTTCTGGAATAGTGAGCAAGATTTAGGTTCTCCAAGACTTAAGAAGAGAGGCCATTATGGGAGAACCTTGGTGATCCAGCAATATATACTCCATATATATATATTTTGGTTGTTATGCTAAACTACAGTTTTAGTTGCTCACTCCCACATTTGACAGTTGTATGACCTCTCTATGCAGCAATGGTAACAAACCTGCACGGGATAAACTCCAGTACTGTAGTACTATGCAGACATTCGGTGCCATTTTGACCTCAAGAGAACAAGAACAGCCAGAACACAAACACAGGCAACCCATTCCTCACTCAAGATCCAATATTCAAGGCTATACAAATTGTCTCCTGACACATTGGTTACATGCTTGATCATCAGATGGACAAAAACCACATAAGAAAAAATAAAATAAAATGAGTAATCAATATATTTACCTCGAGCCCAAGGAAAGTTTGGACACTGTTGGTTCTGTCCAGGCAGTCCAAGCAGTTGGTTCTGATGCTGCCACTTTGTGTTCTGTATAAAACATGAAACATAATTATCATCAGAATGCTCTGGTCAATCACTCACATGGACATAAAGAGCAGGAAAGGTAGGTGGCTGACCACATACAACCAATGGAGAAATCAATGTAGGGATAAAAACAGAAAGTGTGGCAATTCCCAGAAATACCGGGTGGAATGCAGTCACCACATCTAGCTGGTAAGCTGCTGGTATATTTAGGGTTTTGGGTTAAGATACACTTTAACACTTTTGCTATCACTGGCATAGAAGAGAAAACAGAACTGCTTATAGAAGGCTGGCTCAGCGTTTCTTATGTTGGTAGCTTTTGTAAAGTCTGTAAACTCGGTGACCATGAGCAGATCACAGAACAGTCCCCAAGACTAATGAACAATAATGAACATTTCCCATTAAGCTTCCACCCTTTTTTTTCTTTTTCTATTTTGGCTGCAACAAAAATGTTACTGTTCTTGAAAAGTGTAAACCCCAAAAATAAAGATAAATGAGATTTATGGTTAAACGTATGTCATCCCTATCCATGAACTAATTTTTATTATTTGACCAATAATTGGTAATTTTGAGAAATTATTATAGAACAATCACAGACCTGTGTACGCCATCTTTGTCCATATAGAAGAAGCCGCACTCTTCCAAGAAAGTAGATACTTTGGGTTTGAGAATAGTGTTCAGTTTTTCAGCTTTTCCTCCACGCACCATTTGATGATAATCAAAATTTACCATCAGGATATCAGACACATGCTCCGATGCCTTTAAGTGACTCTATAAAGGTGAGAATAGGAGAATGTTAGTTTTTAGGTCATTATCAGTAGAGATAACTATGACTATGAAAGGCTAAAATCACAGATAGCTGCTGCCTGGGATGGATAAGTTATTTCAGTGATCAGAACATATATGTCTATCCCCCCCCCCCCGCCCCCCAAAGCATTAATTTGTAAAACAATTGTCACTACCTGTGCCTAACATTCCAATACTGTTAGACTAACAGGAAGATATACAATATTTTTAAAAAATATTCGCAGCCGAACCCTTGTCAAAAGTCTCCAATGGAAGCCCCCATATGTTTAAATCCCCCAAGCTGGTTCCCAGCTCTCTTTTCACCAAGTCTTTCATTTACTGAACATCCACAGCCAAATTTCTAAACCTACCAGGAAGCTTGGACCTGCAAACCACATGGACACAAAGGTTCCCACCTAAAGAAGCACAGCCCCAAGGGGCGAAGCACTTTTGTCCATCAGGGCTACGGTCTTGGGTAAAAATCTTCCAAGGGATCCTAGAAAGTATTCTTTATGACTTCCATGTGTCTGTGTGGTTTCTTCATACAAATTCAAATTACATCAGCCAATGAAAAGATTGTATATACAGTGGAGTACAGTGCAGTGGTGTATATACACCGCAATATATTTGGAGATTGGACGTTGGTAATAAAAGAACACAAACTATATTCTCTTACCTGAAAAGCTTTGCTAAGCATGGTTTCACCTTCTTTGGACCCAAGAAGATTTACTACAACTTGTCTGCCATAAAGTCTTTTTAGAGTCTGGAAATGCCTGCAAAAAGAATAATTGGGGTCTTATCACATATACTCATAGTTTGCACCTAACTTACGCAAATAGGTTTTATATAGTAGCATCAAAGTCAGATCATTTTTAAAAAAATTAAAATTGGCCAAGAGTTGGATTACAAATGTAGGAAAGGCACTTAAGACGGATGACCTGTGATTCTAGTAGTGCAGTACCTGTCAAATGCTGGAGCATTGGCTTCAAAACCTCTTGACATCCTCACACGATGAGATCCAACCTTTATCAAAGACAAGATAAAACACACATGACCAAAGACCCTTTAAAAGAGGTTGACAACAAACCACAAACTTTTTGGCTCATGCTTTTTTATAAATTGCATCGTTATCTCCTCCTCTTGTTTTGTAACCCAATTATGTTTGACTTGGATGTCCTCCAAGTTACTGACTACCCAGCCAGTGGAAAAGTAAATCTCTTACCTCTCTGAATGGAATAAAGCTTCAAATAACTGCAGTATGGGTCAGCAGACATGTTATTGGTATCTGGTCATAAGTCATGTGTACAGCTTTCTTCTATCACTCAGAATGGATGAAGAGAGGACATGTTTTCTAAGAGGAGTACAGGGGCTTTAATTCCTAAACTCTAATGACAACCCTACGACTTGAATACTTTTTCTTCTTAGTCTGTGGCCTGCAAAAACTGTGCAGACATGCATTTAGGAAAACAACAAATGTTTATCTACATATTAACTTAAAGTTTGGGAATGTGAGGTTGAGCTTGGCAGCCAAGATAAAGCGCAGACAGAATGAGATTTATGGCAGCTTCCATGTTTCTCTAAGAAATGGTTTGCCTTAAAGCCTTGCTATCCAACCTGAGGGCCGTATGAGGTCCCGTGCCCCTTGGAACCCAGCAGTCTTGTAGGTGAGAGCATAGGTCTGTAAACATAGAAAATGGGAATCTTCTCTATCATCATATATGAATGACCTGTACTATCATCCAGCAATATGGTCCTAATCTCTCACTGGTTTCTGCAACGTATTATCAGCCTACTTTTACCTCTGTAGTTGACTAAAGTTTCTGATCATTTCTTCCAGTATATCAGAGTCTCTGGCAGAACTCAACTTGTTGGAGGGTGGTGAGCTTCTGCCATAATTGGCAAGTATTACCCTGTGCAGTCGCCCTACAATGATAACAGGTCCAGGAACTGCCATTGCTGCAGGCATGGGAGCTGCCATCCTCACCACCGGCTCCAAGGTGAACTTCCACAGAGACTGCGATCCACTTTGCTGATTGGATGATGTAGCCCCGGCGGGTGTGCAGAAGGTACAATAACCCCTAGCAACTGGCTCTGTATGTCAAATAATATTACCTCCTGGTGGCTTTTTGTTTTCTTGTTTTAGGTCCGCTTTGTATGCTAAAAATGAATTTTTTGTGGTCTTGCCAAGGCCCCTTTCACTCCCTAAACTGACATGAATAAGCTGGTAAAGGTGAGAATAGAATACCCAGAAGGATTACAGAGATTTACAAATGGCTTCATTTAAAAAAGAAGTTTGTATTTGTGGTGTCCATGTTTTGTACAAGACACATTTTGAAGTGTGTCCAGAATCTTGACAATGGTACATATAGTATATGGTACATATAAGTATATGGTACATATAAGTATATCCCCAGATATTCAAACACATGTAATACCTCACATCAGTCATTGTCCAATCTTGGTCACAGTCTTTTGTAAACTGCTGCACAGAGGGGGTTTTATATTTAGCTCAATGTAGGTGCAGCGCTTGTTATGTAGGAAAAACAAAGCGTCAGTTACATCAGAGACCTATGAGGATCGTTTTAATGCATATACCTTTAAAGTCCCATTTGCTGGTCCTTTTCTTTGTCAATGTTTAATAGGGATGTGTTAACAAAAATGTGTATTTTATGCCTATGAGAACATTTTGAAATTCTTTTGGGGTACAAAACACGAACATTTTTTTGGTTACACTGGCTTTGCGGCTTCTATGTTACCTGTAAGCCTGGCTGCTCCCAGAAGAGAGGAATGGAGCCTCGGATCTGTATAAAGGAGGACACGCAGTCATCCAGGTAAATCACCTGCATGAAAACAGACATTTATCATTCACTCTGATGAAAACATACACTAGAGAATGAGTTTATGCTGAAAGATTTTCCAAAAGGCTGATGAAGTATATGAACGTAAACAATGGAAATATTCACCAGCTATTCAAACAGAAGTGTTATTTATATAAAGGTGGAAAAAAGAGCAGCAGGAACATCTACAGGTATATAATGTGAAGAATATTTACTGGTTTAAGATAACTTAAAATATGCAAAAAGTGATACAGATTTACTGATGAGTTGGGTCACAATACAGGGGCTGCCACCCACCTACAATTCAATTTCTTCCTATCCAGCTTACAAAAATGTCTGGGTTGAACGCAGATTGGGATATATATATATATATGCAAGGTCTGTCCACCACTGTCACCAAACACCCATACAGATATTTGAATTTTGTACTAATGCACATCAAATTTAGGCAATCCAGGCAAATGAATGCATTGGAAATGCAACAACACATCTGGAAAACAAACAGATTTTTTTTTCTGTTGCAGGGTATTAAACTGCATGGTAGTGCATTACTGAGCATTGTGATGTGCTGCAACACAAGTACATCAGGAACAAAATGAATAGAAATCCAATATACAAACAAAGACAATGGCTCTTATTTATTAAAGCTTTCCAAGGCTGCTTTTATTGGTGAAGCTGGGTGACTCAGCAAACCTGGAATGGATCTGGTCCAGGAATCAAAACATTTGCTAACAAATAGCAAATGACTTTGAAGTAATTCATTCCAGGTTTGATGGATCACCCAGCTTCACTGATGAAAGTGTATCCTCCCCAGCCTTGGTGAGCTTTAAATCAGGCCCAATGGAACAGAGATCTGTTTGGGCCCTGAATCTCTGTTTCTCGGTCTCTGAAATTCTGTTTGGTTCTAAATACCTTGAGCAAGAGCTCAATCTCCCCCAGCTGACTTGAGCTGCTCTTTAATTACACCCCAGCGACCTTTTTGTATAATTATCTGAAGTTCTAAAAACCAACCGTGGCTGCTACCATGCCCAATGTCACATCACTGCCTAGCAATTGGGAAAATTGAAAACGATAAAAGCATTTCTCTGTCATTCATTCTTGGTCTGTGTTCAAAGATCAAGAAATAGCAGATATGCATATCTCTCCTACTCAGTGGCTGTGCTAGTTTCTGTGATAATAATTATTTGGTTCCAATTTTATGTTTGGAAAAACATAAAAGTGTGAGTGATAGTATGTGTATTATTTATATAGTATTTATATAGTGCTGACATATTACACAGCGCTGTACATATTACACAGCGCTGTACAAAGTCCATAGTTATGTCACTATCTGTCCCTCAAAGGAGCTCACAATCTAATCTATTATAAAAAAAAGGTAATCATCCTTCAGTGAGGGGATCAGAAAAGCTGCTAACCAAAGAAATATTATCTGTTATTAGTTCCCTACGTCTTTATTAATATGCCCCTGTGGGTCACTTCACCTCTATTACTGCACATCCGAGACCGATCTGACCTGCTGAAGAACAATACAGCTTCTTACTTACATTCTATAAAGTTAACTGAGCGTAACAGATATTAGGCCCAACTGAAGTCTTCACTGTTTCTTACATGAATGCAGTCTGGATGTATGTACAGTAATAAATATGTCACAGCAAGGTCTCCCCCATCATACCGGGCGGAATAAGGTCACAACACAAGTCACTGGCATCTCACCTGTTCTGTTTCCACAAAGTTGGCTACCTGGCCATTATCATTGGTGCCCCGCACATTGAACCTGGTCCCAGCACGCTCACAGCTTAGACGGGAAATAATACAAGCCTTGGCCTGCTTGTGTGCAGCATAAATGGTCCTGATCTCCACTCCGCCACACATTAGACGGAGAAGCCAGTCATCACAATTCACTCCGTAATGCTTCAGATGTAGATGCAGAGACTGATTCCTGGAGAACAGTCAGACAGATTACAAGAGATTCATATTCTTTACATTCAATAATCTGAAATCTCAGCTTCTGCGGGACAATAGGGTCCAAAGTAAAAAGTGCCAAAAAGTGTTAAGAGAGCCTGGTACCTGGAACCCCTGCAGGCAAAAGTACAGAAAAAGCATCTAAAATGCTTTAAAAAAATGTAATGCAAGTCAATTCCTTAGCGGAACCCTCCCCTTCCTTACACAACGTATCTGATCTTTTGGGAGTCTCTGATTACTGTGTGTATTGGTCCAGCTCCTCCACCCCTTCCTTTACCTCCATGCAGAACCTTTATGAAGTTGTCGAAGGAGAAGCAATAAATACTATAGAATATATACAATATGAGATCTTAAAAATGAATAACAGGCTCTCTTTATAGAATAATTTTGGTTAAAATGCAAATAAATGCTTCAGGTTTTTTTTTTTTCATGGTCCACTGTCATCATCAGGAAACCCACCCTGATCAATGCCATGCACGCAGATGTGAGATGGTAAGGCTGCAGAAGATCAACAGCACTAATATACAGCCAACAATACCAAAAATACAAAAACAACTATGTAATTAGAAAAAAAAAAAAAGCTTATTGGTAATATGTTAATGTATGCTGCAAATGTAACAAATGAATCTCTTATTTAACAGAAGAATTAAAGACCTGTAATGATCCAATTAGTAGTATTCAAAAATCAAGCAATTTCATCTTAGAATCAAATTCATCTCATGTGCTTTGTTTTCAAATCCGTCCACAGTTCTTGTCCCACTTACCTTTCTGACCTAATAGAAAAATCACCCTTCAAGCCGCTCTCTCCGCTCCAATGACCTACTAATGACTTCCTCACTCATAAACTCATCACACGCACGGCTCCAAGACTTTTCTAGAGCAGCCCCAACTCTCTGGAATGATCTTCCTCGTCCTATTTGGCATTCTCCTACTTTCTGCACATTTAAAAGAGCACTCAGAACCCAACTTTTCAAACTTACCTACCCGTCTTCTTCTTTCTCCTAAACCCTCATTACTTCCCACCACTCCATATCTCCCCTCCTATTGTGTGATACTTCCCCCACATCCTAGATTGTAAGCTCTTCTGGGCAGTGTCCTCTCCTCCTCCTGCGTCACTGTCTGTATCTGTCAGTTGTAACCCTATTTAAAGTACAGCGCTGCATAAGATGTTATAAGGCGCTATATAAATACTGTTTATTATTATTAACCACTAATTTTCAACATGTTTATGACATATGAGATAGCTGATATGCCCATACAGTACCTTCAATACACCAAACTGATGATGAAGTCCTGACTCAACTCTGATTTTGCTGAATTTTTTGTTTTAGGTCAGGTCAATTTTTTGTTGCTTCAGAATCCAATGTCTAATCTATTGAAAACATTATATAATGTATGTTTGCTTTTAAGACAATATCACCAATGAACCTACCAGAAAAATCGGTTATCCGTCCTCTGCTCCTGGGTGCTGCGATGGGCATTGAGGCTGAGGTCCATACTGACACCCGTTGAAGACCAGGCAAAGTAGAAGCTGCCAGAATTCAGCACCTTGCGGACCTCGGACATCCGATCTTCATCTGTGGGATCAATCCTTAAGGAGACGAACTCCGTCGAGGTGACTCGAAAGACTTCAGAATCCTGAATTTTTCCTACTGACATACAGCCGGTGACCACCACTAGATAATGTGACATTGTCTCCCCTGGAACAAATTGCATCCATTAAAGATACTGTGTCACCAACTTCAATAAAAAGGCAGGTAAAAGAAGTATTTTAAAATCATACTTGCATTGTTTTTTTTTAACAAATATTTTTGTTGCATTTTTCAATATGTCTTTATACTTGCTAGAAAATGTTACCACCCCAAGAACGTTCATTCCCCAGTATAAGCCCTTCTGCACCTGCATATCATAGCTCTCTCCTCCACTAAAGGTGTCAAGTTATTATTGGTGCTGGTTCATCTCCACCATCCCTCATTTTGAATCCTTTATACCCATTTAGGTGGCTGCCATTGGAGGAGCAAAGTGTGTTTCTAAATTGTTTTAACTTCTCTTATGGAACCCCTCCTGTCATTATTATATCAACAAATCATAGTATATTAGCATGATGGTCAGTGGGAAGAATGTCTCTTACATTGCTGGCCATTGGGGAGAATGTCACCCTTACAGATAGCTAAAACATCATTGGTGTCACTTACACTGACTGGAGAGGCGCAAATTGCTCAAGGAACTCCTAGCACCCTCTGAATGAACCTTGGTTGATGAACACGGCTATATAGTGAAATCTGAGTGCCAGCTTCCCTGAACGTGAATCCCTCTCTTCCACACCAATCAAATTGCTGGTCCCCATGGCCGGGTTCAGGTGGTGGAAGTGGAGGTAACCCTAAGCTGAAACTACAACATGCTCTACTTTATGGAGATTTGCCTAACAAAGCTCTAAAGTGATCAGTACAGATCAACTTAAAGATGGCCATCCAGCAAACCTTACCAAGATTTAGCCGCAGCACTCCCAGAAGGCCGTAAGCATCCATGACTTTTGTGTATCTGCTCTTAATGGCTTCTTTTTCTGCAGAGGCTGTAAAGCAAAAGGCAGAACATATTTGTCAATGAAACACCGTCACAAAACCATTTTAGGGTAATGAGAACAGGATGGCCTACAAAATGAACACTTCTGTAACAAATATTGGTACAGGAGGCCATTGTTCCAATCATACTGGTCAGGAGAGATTTATATAAATGGAGCCAACATTAGTTCAAAACCATAAAAAAAAATAAAAAAAAACTAAGAAAAGATAAATTAAATCACTGCTTATATATAGCCAAATGCATTTCTAAATTCTTTAATTATATATTGAAACTCAATCACAATCTGCAACTATCATCAAAATAACAATAAAGGTTCTTATCCAGAAAACCTACCGTATTTTTCGGACCATTAGACGCTCCGGACTATAAGACGCACCAGGTTTTCCGCACGGGAAAACAAGAAAAAAAAAATTCATTTGATTTCCCCTGAGATCCAGCGTGCGGCACTTGTGCCCGCCCATGAAGGCGGCGCCGATCGGCATTCATCAAACCAATCGGCGCCGCCTTCGT
Source organism: Pyxicephalus adspersus (assembly GCF_032062135.1). Classification (NCBI taxonomy): domain Eukaryota; kingdom Metazoa; phylum Chordata; class Amphibia; order Anura; family Pyxicephalidae; genus Pyxicephalus; species Pyxicephalus adspersus. Next base: position 164,403,063 of record NC_092858.1, read on the forward strand.
GGGCGGGCACAAGTGCCGCACGCTGGGACACAGAGGAGGAACACAGACATTGGCAGATAGCAGCCTCCTACAGAGGAGGAACACAGACATTGGCTGCTATCTGCCTCTGTCTGTGTTCCTCCTCTGTGTTTCCCTGTCTTCCAGCGTGGGACACTTGTGCCCGCCCACAAAGGCGGCGCCGATTGATTTAATGAATGCCGATCGGCGCCGCCTTCATGGGCGGGCACAAGTGTCCTACGCTGGAAGACAGGGAAACACAGAGGAGGAACACAGACAGAGGCAGATAGCAGCCTCCTACAGAGGAGGAACACAGACATTGGCTGCTATCTGCCTCTGTCTGTGTTCCTCCTCTGTGTTTCCCTGTCTTCCAGCGTGTGACACTTGTGCCCGCCCACAAAGGCGGCGCCGATTGATTTAATGAATGCCGATCGGCGCCGCCTTCATGGGCGGGCACAAGTGTCCTACGCTGGAAGACAGGGAAACACAGAGGAGGAACACAGACAGAGGCAGATAGCAGCCTCCTACAGAGGAGGAACACAGACATTGGCTGCTATCTGCCTCTGTCTGTGTTCCTCCTCTGTGTTTCCCTGTCTTCCAGCGTAGGACACTTGTGCCCGCCCATGAAGGCGGCGCCGATCGGCATTCATCAAACCAATCGGCGCCGCCTTCGTGGGCGGGCACAAGTGCCGCACGCTGGGACACAGGAAGAGGACACTGGCTGCGGGGACCGGCGGGGATACAGGTAAGTAAAAAAATATGCATTCGGACCATAAGACGCACCCTGATTTTCCCCCCACTTTAGGGGGAAAAAAAGTGCGTCTTATGGTCCGAAAAATACGGTATTTAAAGGCAGAAGGTCAGATTTGTAGACTCTCACAATTCCTCTCCTGCATTTTTTTCACCTGCAGTGTTCTCCCCAGCCACTTTTACCTGGGTGCACCACCCAGCATTATTCAGTAACCACCCCGCTGTTTGTGGGTGGTTTTTAAGAAGTTGAATCACAATACAGTGGCTGCCACCCGTCTACAGCTTCTTCCCACCCAGCTTAAAAAGTTTCTCGGGGGAATACAGACATGTTGTCCTTCCTTTACCAAACTTGTTCTTGAATGGTATTGTTGTTATTATTACACAGTATTTATATAGCGCCGACTTACTATGCAGCGCTTTACAGAATCCCTAGTCATGTCAGCAGCTGTCCCTCAAAGCAGTTCACAATCTAATCTCCCTACCATAGTAATATGCCATTACCACAGCCTAAGGTCAATTTTAAGGGAGAAGCCAATTAACCTAACGGCATGTTTTTGGAATGTGGGAGGAAACCGGAGTCTCCGGAGAAAACCCATGCAGACACAAGGAGAACCTGCAAACTCCATGCAGATAGTGTCCTGGCTGAGATTCGAGCCTTGGACCCAGGGCTGCAAAGGCCAGAGTGCTATCCACGGAGCCATCATGGTGCCCACAACAAGCTGAAAATCATGGGGTTAGCTGCTCCTGGGTACACAGCAACCTGTACCGATTCCATAGTTTGACGTGTTTGTATGCATTGTCCTTGTGGTTGCAGTGAGGTTCCGTGCTGTCTTCCATTGACATAGTGGTTGTTCCCGATCAGTCGTTCATTGATTAGCCATGGCTGAATGATGGACGGCATCAGGAAATTGCTGTATGCACGTCAGATTTTCGCTCAAAAAGAACATAGGTAGCCTAAGACACACAGTATGTTAGGACTACATATCCTCAATTAAAAAAGGGGGGATGTGTTCTGTTGTTTAAAAGCTAGCTGTCAATGTGAAGAACATTGACTGACAATTTGTCCCCAAAAAAACCCAAAGACATGCAACGTGGATACGGCCAATACAAACAGCCCTTCATATGGCTGGTGGTACTTTCTGCCATTTCCCTGCTTCTGCAATTTCTAAGCACAAAAAAAAGTAATCTTGAGACTAAACATTTAGATAATAATAAAACAAACAATAGAGAAACAAAGTACAAAGATGGGTCTAAGAAAAAACTAACCTCTCCTTTACAGTATTATTGCATAAATATTATATTTGTAAAACAAGATTAACTCCATTTTAAATATAGAGCAAGCAGGGGAAAAGTTAATATTTACATGGAAAAAGCACAAAATGTCACCACCAGATTGGAAAGTTTATCTGGCTGGACGGAAAGAACTGCACACCGTTACAGGAGGATATACAGACGTTTATCTGTCGTGTTTGTTCACAGTGCATACATTTGACACGTGATATATTGTATGGACACAGACTGCGTGGTTAGTACACAACATGCATTCCAGAGGATAGTTTATTGAATTTGAGTATGGTTTACATTTAAAGCAAAGGACTGAGATTTGGATTTTTTATGTAATGCTATTTGATACAGAGCCGCACAGGGAAAACCCAAAAAACAGCCAAAGAATAATAAATTATAGGTATAAATCATAATATTTGGTTTTACCTACAGTAAAAAAAACCTTGGTCAGTTCAGGTAAAGCCTAAGGCTTTTTTCACGATGGCACGAGGTTACGTTGAACTTGCCACTTTCTCATGCCAGGGAACGGCGGCCTCGTGTAGCTTCTTCCAGGGCAGCTCCATAGAGAATAAATGGGCCATCAAATTTCTAGATGTTAGTTCTTTTCGTATCAGTGCAGTAACCAATCAGCTGGTTTAGTGCCAGCCTGGGAAACCAAGCAGAATCGTTCACAAAGCAGGTCTGAACCCAGTGCTCTCTCCCCAGCCCTTTTAGCCGGGCGCTTTTCAGTAACCACCCCGCTGTTTTTGGGTGGTTACCAATAAGATGGGTCAAAATACAAGGCTGTCACTCTCCTCCATTTACTTCCCACCCAGACTAAAATAATTTCTGAGTGAACACTGAGAGCCTGCCCTAAAGCCTGGCCAAGGAGAACGTAAATTCTTTATGCACCGGCCAGCCTGAGAAGTAGCTCCATGTAGATTTTTGTGGAGCCATCTACCGATGGCCTCTATCCATGGGTCCCAGTCCTATTAAAGTCAATGTGAAGCTCTTGCACCGGACCGTGCATAGTATCTTAGCACAAGGAATGTAAATACATATGGGACTGCACAGTAAGTATGCACATGAGGTCGAACAATCCCGCATGGAGGGGACTTTATCTAAGCCAAAAGAATAAGTGAACTTTGTTGTTGAATAAAACAAAGATTTGCATATGTCTAGATTACAGGGAACTCTATAAAGCCTATTACAGCGGAGATTTTTACCACAAAGGAAGTGCATGGTTTTCAATTGACTGACTTACAGATGTAGACTGCTAAAATGATCAATGAAGCACAACCATAAACTCCCCAAAACATAGCGATGTCTTTTATCTTGCTTCAATATAGACTAAAGCTTAAAATACATTCCCATGCTAAAACATACAGTACCCAAAACCATGAAGACTTATAATATGGTCTACTATTGGGTTTCCTGACCTTTTTATCATAGGGGAACCCTTGTAGTAACTAGATTTATAATTCTAACTCTAATTCCTATATCCACAGCTCACAGTATATTAGTGTGGTGGTCAGTGGGAAGAATGTCTCTTATATTGCTGCTCATTGGGAAGAATTTCACGCTTACAAATTGCTAAAAAGATCATTGATGTCAGTGGTATCTGACCTGAAAGTCACAAATTGCTCAAGGAACCCCCAGCAACCTCTGGAGGAACCCTAGTAGAGAAACACAGGTCAACTAAACTCAACCCCCTTTCCAAAAATAGTTGAGACAATATCTAAAATGTAAATAAAAACAAAATGTGTTAATTTGCAAATCATATAGAACCTAATTCTAAATTGACAAAAAGAATATGTTGAAACAGATACATTTTTGTGAGATGTAAAATAAATGCTTGTTTCAAATTTGTTGCCAGGACAAAACGAAATAAAAAAAATCTGGCAGAACATCTGACATCCGTTTTCTATCAACTGGTCAGTACCATGGTGGGGTATGGAAAAACTGCAACCTGAAGAAGAAGAGGGGTATAGAACACAGTAAGGGGGTACATCACCACGAGAACTGGCATGAGCACAGTGAAACAACTGAAGAAAAAAGTGCACAACACAAAGCACTAGAAAATGCATAAAGCATAGAAAATGTTTCCATTGAGTTAGTGCGGGAAAGAAATAAAATCCCTGACATCAGTTCGGTCAGTTGATTCAAAAATTTGCAGTGGATCTAGTAGTGTGTGCCAGGCCTTATACAACCCCACAGGAATAGGAAAATACCGGTGCAAAGGATGTGAGAAGTTGGACAAGCATAAAAGAAACCTGGGAAATGGTGAAAAAAAAAAAGACCAGAGTTCCATAAATCATTTAAAGATGAGGAACTGCAACAGAAATGAATCAAAGCTGTATTATGAGGAGCCTGAAGCGTTCTCCATTCATCTCTGCATTTGAAGATTAAATAGGAAAGAAGATACACGCATCTACAAAAGGCTAAAGGTGTCAGCTGTGCTGTAATATGAGAACTTCATGAACTAAGTCACGAAATGTATAGAGAACTCCAGAGTCACTGCACAGGTACAATAAATGTGTCCGTGCATACTCCCAGTTATCATAAATGTGCAGTGTTCTCCCCAGTCTCTTTTAGCTGGGCGCACCACCCAGCACTTTCCCAGTAACCACACAGCTGTTTTTGAGTGGTTAATGAAAAGTTGGGTCACAATACAAGGGCCTTTTTTTCTGGGGAGAACACTGATGTGCAAAATGTCCTGGATTCTTTGATGTGCATCATTTAGATATAATCTCTATTGTAATACAACTGGTTTTGTCACAAAGAACCACCACTACCCCCAAAAGTAAACCTTTGCTCAACCCATGGATATTTACGTTTCAACATAAATGAGATCCTCACTGACCTCAGTAGCTGAGAACATTGTGGAGCAAGTCATCCTCCAAAATTTACAGCAGCAGCACTACAGTCGTTCACGCTTTAGTGGTCAGCGAGGATGTGTTTCAAAGCTCATTTACCGATTTTAAAGAATATGTAAATCCTTCCATGTCCATATGCTGGTTACGGGTTCATTTTGAAGGACCAAAGGAATCTGGTCAATATTTAAAGAAACCCATGCTTTGCCCATGTCTCTTTACCATTTACTTTTATCAGCAGCACCTATTTACCTTTCCTCCTCCACTATATCTGAAAAACTGTGATCTTGCAGGATCCGATGGTCTCGTTACAGCCTTTTTGTACAGCTACACCTTTATAACTAGAGAATACTCAACGCCATCTATGTTGAATGTACAGATTTAAAAGTATTAAAATTTCAATGGTGGGATCCATTCAGAATAAATTAATTTAGGAAATGGAACATGATCTGCTCATGAAATAAGTCCATGTGAGCTATAATCCAGCAAAGGGTCACACATCGGCAAATTTTTTTTTCATCCTACGTTACCTGATCTCCCACCTGGGTCAGGTGACATAGGATGAAGAACCCAAAAGAAGAGACGAAGATGGTGACGTCCAGAGCGTTGTCTCCGGGACGAATGCTGAGATGAGGCGGGACCAGATGCAAGACACCCCTGGATGGATCAGACTGCCCTGCGGGATTGAAGGTAAGTGTATTTTTTTTTGTTAGTTTTTAGTTTAGTTCCTCTTTGACAAACAGTGGGCTTCTAATGAATCTTCCTAGACATGGAAAGTGTCTGATTTCTTATATTCATTCATTCAGTGGCCAACATATCTATAGCTAAACACTGGAGAACATCTACTATTGCATTGGATTTTGTTATGCACAAACTTTACCATGACCTTTCAGGTCACAAGGTCTGATCGATGTATATTAGTTAGTAATACTTAGCTATGTTTCCAGCTCTTACGCTCTTGAAAAAGCGGTACCTACTGCGAAACGCGTTGAGTGGAAGCAAACATGAGTTAAAATTAAGAATCGTACCTTGTAAACAATTGTGTGCTTTGATGTTATGTGTGAAATTGCAATGATCAACAATTTTGTATTTATGTTGTTTTTAACTTTAATAAAATGATTGTGTGAATAGTTTGTTCCCGCAAATCCCTCTTTTTTTGAGTAACTGGTTTCAAGCTACTCATGTGCATGCTTATTTTTATCAAATAAAAACTCAAAATTTACAAGGTGACATCCAATATATTGCTAGACATTTAGCATGATACATTGCTGTTACACCTGTAAATTTCAACGCATTTCGCAGGATATTTCCACAGAAATTATTTTAAGCTGGGTGGGAAGAAGCTATAGGCGGGTGGCAGCTCCTGTATTGTGACCAAACTCTTCAGAAGCCACCCAAAAACAGCCAGGTGGTTACTGAAAAGTGCCAGGTGGTGCGCCTAGCTAAAAGAGGCTGGGGAGAACACTTGTATGATTTCTTCAGGAGTATTGTACAGGAGGGGGATCATGCATTTAATAGGCTCATGAAGTGAAGTATCTGTTCAAGCAACTAGTCAACACAGGTAAGCAATCCAAGGCCACAGATAGGGATGAAAAAGATCGGAGAGAGTCAGGAAGCCAGGATAGAAAGCCAATTTGGCTCTATGGTTATCTTGGAAAAATGTTTAAGAAATAACCCATCAAGAGATTAATCAGAAGTGTAGCAGCCTGGCTGCCTATCAAAGAAGCAGGAGACTGATGAGCTTTGTTCTATCATTCTGCTCTCTCCTGGTATTGCCTTGGCTCCTTGTGCCCTTTGCCTTGTACATTGCAAACGGGTAAATGCCAATTCAGGTACTCACACTATTTCCATTACAAAAGCTGCCGTTATTTTTTTTCTCATCTACGTCAGCACAGCAATAAAAAACATGGGACAATTTGTGCTTAGGCATCTGCCAGTAATGAATACATCCCCATCATTAACTTTTTCACCTTTTACCCCAAAATAGATTGCCGTTGTGTTAAAAGTTCTAATTGGGTTTTGTTACATGAATGTTCCAGATAAAAAAATACAGCTTAGGGGAGATCTGTAATGCCTATCTACATAGTAAACAGAATTCTGTGCCCTGTAATGAGATTTGTTGGGAGATGAAAAGGCCGGCTGGTTGCAGCTCGGCTCTGCCGAACGTTTTATGACTCAATAAATCTATGGTGTTACCTCGGAGTGCCGCTTTGGAAATTCATGGTCTCTGATCAGGAATCAGCTGGTGACTGGATTCATATTTTAATTGCCATCGGCAGCATTTGTTTTTTGTTAAAATGATATCAGCAGAGCAAGTCTTACTGCTAAAATGTTGAAAAAGATGGAGAATGCAATGTGATTCACCTATAAATCCAATCGGAAATGTAAATCCAAACAAATGATACTTGTCAACACAAAGAGCGAAGGTAGCAGTCAGCAGCCCAAGCTGTGTGGGCGAAACGCATGGGGATGCATGAATCAGCCTGATCGTCTGCTACTTAACAAGAAAGAGAAGCAGGGAGGATGTTATTCCTGAAAATGCTACCTTCTAGGCTGTCATGTTAAGCAGGTTGTTCGGCAAAGCAAAACAGGCATTCAGATAACAATGTTAGACTTTGATGATCTGCATACCTGTTCTATGTATGTGACCAAGAAAGCAATAATAGCCAGGCAACTAGCAGGAACAATGGCAAAACCCATATTGCTTTCAGGAAAAAACAAAATTAACTTGGAACACAGCAGTGTTCTCTCCAGTCCCTTTTAGCCGGGCGCACCACCTGGAACTTTTCAGTAGCCACCCGACTGGCTGTATTTTGTAACACAAAGCATGGAATCGGAGTTAAGGTGTATTTTTGTGAACCATAACGCATGTCTGTTGACGAAATGCATTAAAATAAGAATGTCACTAATGCAAAGTCTAATCTTTTTTTTTTTTTTTTTCTTAAATAAATCAGTTCTGCTATGTTTGATTAAACCATCACAAAACCTAAACATATATGGTCTCACATAAGCAAGACAATTGTAACATTTAAACACAGAAGATTGAATGTAAACTATTTGTAGTAAAAGAAAAAAAATTCTCTTTTTAATTTCTCTACTCACGCCATTACAAGGAATAACTGCAAAATACCATTCAGAGGCTTGAAAAGGACCCGTCACATGACACTGTAGTAAAATCAACTATGAACATTATGTTTCAAGCTAAATATAAATGTGAAATTAAATAACAACAGCTATAATACTGATCATTTTAGATCATGGTCAGTTAGGAGTTCAGGGTGGACCTCTAGTAGTCCTGGGATGGAGATAAATTATATATATACACACAGGTAGGTCCCGGGTTACAAACATTGGTTTGTTCTCAAGTTGAATTTGTATGTAAGTTGGAACAGGTACATTATTTTAATAAATGCTATTAGGACAGATGTTTGTCTCAACATATATATGTTATACATATATTAAAGGAAAGGAAAAAGAAATAAGCATTTAAAATACTTTGATACGTATGGAGCTCAGTACCCAGTATAATAATAAAAAAAGGGTAAGGCACATGTATGGTTTCATTTCCCTGGTATAATTATTTCCCAGGCAAAGGAACCATACAGAGCAAAGACAATGGGAGTACAAGCAGCTCAATAAAGAGAACCCATTCTTTGCACTGCATTCACAGTCATAGATTCACCTAAAGCTGATCACTTTTACAGCAGATCTAAACACAAAATCTGCAGAAATAGCCAGAGGAACATTGCTATTAATGATGGATTCCACTTACCAGAGAAATTAAATAATTATGTGCTATTAGAAGAAGTGCGGAGCGCACAGCATCAGGCCGCAGGCTCCAAGTTATGTTACAGAAAATCCAATAATGAGAACTCAAGCTGGGTAGAGAATTACTAAGAAGCCGCTATTATCTGTAAATACTGAATGACTACATAATGAAGGAAGAATTGTAGATAGCAGCCCTGGAATCTGCAACTTTACAATAAGTAAGCAAAAGGCAACTTTACCATTGTTCTCATAGGTTCTCTTTAACCCTTAATGTTGGCCTTAATAATATATATATATATATATATATATATATATATATATATATATATATATATATACACACACACACACACACACACACACATTTCTGAAACTGATGTCACATGAAGATTAGGAGCAGGTTCAGACCTGCCTTAAGGTTGAGCGACTCCATGTAGCACCTTGCAGGCAGCTCGAATACTTGCACTGCTGGGTCTTAAAGAAACAGGCCTTTGAACAGCTGGAGGCAGTGGGCTATACTGGTACTGCTCATTGGCGCCTCTATACATTCCCAATGGCGCTGCCGCAGGGAAACGCAACCATTTGCATCACCCCAGAGGCAGCGGTTTCCCTGGCATAAGGAAGCAGTAAATGCACTGCAGTATTCTCCCCAGAATAGGAGGTGGCAGCCCCTGTAATGTGACCAAACTTTTCAGTAACTACCCAAAAACAGCTAGGTTGTTACTAAAAAGAGCCGGGCGGTACGCCTGGATAAAAGGGGCTGGGGAGAACGCTGCATCACCATTGAAACCTAGCCCAAAAGTCATACCTCTTATCTACATATGAACATATTATACAGCGCTGTACATTAAATAAGGGTTGCAAATGACAGACAGATACAGGAGAAGGACCCTGTCCCGAAGAGCTTACAATCTAGGAGGTGGGAGAAGTATCACACACTAGAAGGGGACATATGGATATGAATAAACCAGCCCATAGTGCAAAGTATTTATTTCTCTGGTCTATAAAGAGTATGAAGGAGAGAAAACTGAAGTGGCTATAGACATTGGCATTGTACACCACAGACAGTGGAGGCTCCCGGGGCTCCCAGATCTCTGGATTGTGTTGAATGATGGGGCCCGCCTGTGACCGGTGTATATGCAGAGCGTCACCACATAAACCTTACACAGGAAATATTATTGTAATGTCTCTGCGGAGTGCTCCCAGCCGCAGACACACTTGTGTCTATTAACACTCCTATATACTGTGTACATTACAAGGTCGGTGCAATATTCCAGAAAAGCTGCGACGCTTAGTGTGGGGTTTTTTTTAAAAGTTGAGCAGTAACAGGAAAAATCTCGAAGGACACAAACCCACACCAAGTGTTGTCCTCGTATGGAGTAATAAGCATGTGCCAGCTTCCTTTACAACTTCACTGCCAAAACCTACTGACCGGTGAATACTTTGGATTACCTTGTTACAATGGCACCTGCAGGGGTAGGAAATAATAAGCAGCGCCTTGTTGTCGCTTTATTTTATTCCAGTATTGCATTTCAATGTGCTGATCTCCTGCGGCCCCAATCTATACACAAACTCCACTGAATGTCATTTTGCAGGCCATGTTTCCTGATGGTGACAACGGTTGTCCATGCTTTTGTTTTCTGAAGAATAATTGGGTGGCAGAAGCAGAACGTTGTCATTTTATAATACAGAAAGTGTCTGACCTTTTGGTGGAATCCCCAGGTATTAATGAATACTACAGATTAAAAAGCTTGGAAAAATACATCATGTGTAAATTGCCTTTATTTATTTCACTGATATGAACTAGTGGTAAAGCTGAATTAAAGTTCTGCTTTGAATATAAGCAGTTAGGCAGGTCATTATTGAAGTATAGGACCTGTCACGTCTCTTCTGCAATAAAACATACCTGCCTGTCTTCTTTTTGTGGGAAATTAACCCAAAAAACACTTTGCTTTAAGAAAAAGCTGGATGATTTCTAGAAGCACAGAATATAACTGGGGATTAAGGCTTTAAAGTAAAAATAACAGAGACTGCTGATCCAGGAAGGAGTTTTTTCCCCTGTTCGAGCAAATTGTACCAGTGGTTTTATTTGTCCATTTCAGGTTAGCTGGATCTCCCAGCTTCACTGATTAAAGTGTATCCTCCCCAGCCTTGGAGAGCTTTAATAAATCAGGCCCAGTATGTGAGCGAGTGTTGTCACTCTAGGACAGGAAGTGTGTTACCAGTAGGCTCAGTAAGAAATCTGCCTATAAAAAGAAAAACTGATGCAGTTATTACATTGAAAGGCTAGTAAATTGTAATAAATTAAAACAAAATTTGTGAGTTTAGATACAATTTAAAGCCAATCTGTCCTATTGGTTTAACATAGCCAAATTCAATACAGGCGCAAAGGTTTTTAAAGTTTTATCATTTGTTTTCTTTCTCAAGATACCACAGAGTAGAAAAGCCGGACAGCATGCTGCAGAGTGGGAACCTTCTTCTCTCTGCAAAAATCTCACTAAACCCTTCCCGGGTCAGAGTTCCCGGGGCAGAATATGGGAATTTTGCTATAGGGCTGACTTAGAAAGAACACGCCAGACCTCTACAGAGAGGCCACTGATTTATTGCAAAAGGCCATTTATTACAAAATGAGCTATTCTACTCTCAGTGCTTGACAAAGAAACAAACAGACATTAAATACCTTTCACTTCATCTGCCTGTATTAGGTATTTAGCAGATTAAGGGTAAAGGTTTATTTGAGCTTCACGATTGTCCTAAAGGGACAGGAGACTAAAGCTGCGTACACACGGCAGATTTTTATCGCCCGATAATCGGCATCGGCCAATTATCGGGCGAAAATCTTCCGTGTGTACAGTCGGTGTCGTCCATCGTCCGGACGACCGACCTGCCGGATCCACGGACGATGGACGACAGCCGATCCTAATGAAAGGGAAGGGGAGAGCGCGCAGCAGGGTGCCGCTCCGTCGCTCTCCCCCTCCCCTCTCCATAGAGCATGAACGGTGCTGTATGTACAGCATCGTTCATGCATCTTGCAGCCCCTTGTCGTTGGAAAGGATCGTGAAAGATCCTTTCCAACGACAAAAATTGCAAGTGTGTACGCAGCTTTAGGCTTTTGTACACGTCAGATGATTCTCGTCCAATAATCAACTAAGGGCTCATAATGGCCGTACTGGCAGATCCACGGACGGCGAACGATCGTAATGAAAGTGAAGGGGAGAGACTGCAGTTGGGTGCCGATCCGTCGTTTTCACCCTGCCCTCTCCATAATATAATAACTAGTCAAAGTAAACACAACCTAAAAAGTACCTGCAATTAAAAAAAATATTTCACAAGAGCAGGGCACATGCCAGCATTACCAAATATTAATATAAAATAAAACAATATTGCTAACAGCAAAAAAAGAAAAAACAAAACACAATAATAAAACAAAAAATGAATAAGAAAAGAAACAAATATGGCAGAAAAAGAAGAGTTTAAAGCATCTGATCCCTTTGTTTCCAAGAAATGTTGGTACAAAATTCCTGGTACAGCTCTGCCCAATCTTTACCGACAAATTCCAAGGTTAGTAACCGATCATACATGATTATAGAATGTTCTACACATATTTTCCCTTTAGGACAATGGACCCAAGCAAAGTCTACGGACAGCTTTAGCCTAGGCCCAGTAACCTGGGTGTAAGGGGTCTGGAAGGATGTGGGGTCTTGGGAAGAATTTGTAGAAGTGCCCTCATTTCATCAATTTGACCATTTTTTACACATTTTGGAAAAGAAAGACTTTCAACAAAGAATTGTGTCCGCATAAGCTATGGGGCCCAATATAAGAAGGAAAATGATTAAAGTGGACCTAAACTCAAAATTTGTACTTTACATAAAATGGCAGACACGTATAGAACGGATAACTTACAGAGCACAGCCACTGCACCAGACTCAAACATCAGACACTCCTCCTTGTACCGTGCCTCGACCATCACGCTGAATGGTGGATCCAGTTTATGGAAGATCCGAAATCCTTTACTAAACGCCATGTTTGTGGGACCGAATAGAAAGCCCTGGAACAAAGAAGAAAAGAAGATTGTAAAACATAAGACAGAAATAACTAGATATGAGGATAACAATGCAGAAAAGAGAACGAGAAGTCCTCTGCAAGATCAACAAGTTTATTTATTGATCAGATAACAAAGTTATTTCAATGATATTTTTAAAAGACACAAAAGAGAAGTTCTATATCAGGGTTTACATGTCCGGGAACATGTCATTAGTCCTTAGGTTTTGTTTTAGGAGAGGTTTGCCATCTTTTTATTTTCAGACGTCTAGGTCCTTGTTGGTAGAATGGTGGTTCAATATGGTGTTTAAAACTGTATCCAAGTGCTCAAACCTGAAATTTGTTTAAGTTGGGTATAAGCAGGTGGCAGCCCCTGTATTGTGACCCAACTTCTTAGTAACCACCCAAAAACTGCCAAGTGGTTGCTTAAAACAGCGGCCGCCAACCGGTGGTCGTGGACCAGAAGAATTTCGGTGGTCTGCGGCTCTGGATGGCGCACCCCCCAGCAGGGTCAGGAGAGGGACCCCGCTGATGGGGTGCACCAGCCAGAGCCGCAAGACCACGTCCCTGTACAAATCCCAGGCTCAGGGAAGTGGGCGGGCAGTGTCCTTGGACACAACTGCCCATTCTTCCATCGCAGGCTTAGATCTGCAATGAGAATTGGATGGCGGGGTTATACTATCATGACGTCATTATGAGGGAGGTTTCTCACTCTTTGAGTGACACTCTGCTGCCCGTGCATGTGCAGTCAGGAGCCGGTAATTTTAGTGGTCAGCGGGATCGAAAAGGTTGGCGACCACTAGCTTAAAAGTTCCGGGTGGTGCACCCAGCTAAAAGGGGCTGGGGAGAACACTGTGTACAACATATACAAGATGAGCCCTTGTAAGTCATTAGATGTCTAATCCAGCCTTTCCAAACCTTTTTAACATAGGGGAATCCCTAAAATAACTTTCAGATCTTTAGGGAACCCCTTCTATAATTACTTTATCCACAGCTCACAGTATATCAACAGTAGGAAGAATGTCACCCTTACAGATAGCAAAAAAAATCATTGGTGTCAGTGGTAACTGACCTGGGAGGTACAAATTGCTCATTGCTGAAGGAACTCCTAGCAATCTCTGGAGAAAAACTGATGTAACCAAAACAAGGTATTCAGTTGGGTTATGGGGTGGCCAGTCGTGTGTTTTTCCTTTACCCTTTAGCTAGACCAAACTTCGAGTGCTGACCCACCACTTGGGCAATTAGGGGTTTTCCAATGGTTTCAGGGGATCTGTGCTAATAATCGTTATATCTACAGATTAGGAGACAAAGGCAATACCAGCAGGTTGTGCATAGAAGAAAAGATGAAATGAAACAGATAATAATAATGGTCCGAGCAGAAACCCAGAAGGTGAAAATGACAAAGTAACCCCATACTGGTAGTGAGCACAATCATGTTGCCTCACATCCCTGGTAAATGGAAAATTACCCCCTAAAATGGTGGTCTCTAAAACCCCTATTCACATTGGGGGTCAGTTTAGTACCCCTTATATTGCTCATAGAAGTGCTGTAGCACTGTACATACATTAATGCAGAAAGCTCACTTAGATTGGTAGTTGGTGGAGATAGTGGTTAATGGAAATCCGTGAAAAGATGGCTGTTTTCACTGAGGATCAGGGAGATGAATGCCACGTAGCAGATGGCTGAACGGATAATTGATGACGGTGGTAATTTATCTAAGAGGCATAAATTGCACATTTCTTTTTGTATCCCCTAGCAATCCTTAGATGAACCCCCAGGGTTTTATAGAACTAGGTGTTATACTTGTTTTTATTGCTGGTATTATCAACAGATTCACATTGAATTGCTTGCATTAAAATGAAACTAAAGTATGATCAGGTCAGTAATTATTGCAGAAAGGGACAGGCGGTGTCTTTTCTGCAATAATCCCTCTTATCAGCCTGATCGCTCCAGGTAGCTGGAAAAATCTGAGCCGTGCATACGCAGCGTGAGCTTTGGTTGCCAGGATTCCCTTGTGCTGGCAAGGACATCATCTCAGCATACCTAATCAGGATAGATGAAGAAGGAAGAAGACAGGAGGAGGAGAGGATCCTACCCAGAAGAGCTTACAATCTAGGAGGTGGGGGAGGTATCACACAATAGGAGGGGGGATATGGAATAATGGGCAAGTAGAGAGGGTTTAAGAGACAGAAGAAGACGGTAGGTGAGTGTGAAAAGATGGGTTTTGAGCGCTCTTTTAAATGAGCAGAATGTAGGAGTAAGCTAAATAGGACGAGGAAGACCATTCCAGAGATTTGGGGCAGCTCTAGAAAAGTCTTGGAGCCATGCAAGTGAGGAAGTCAATAGAAGGTCTTTGGTGGGTCGAAGAGCAAATATCCTAAAGAAGAGACTTTGGAGCAGAGCAAGGAGTGAAGCTGGCACATTACAGCGTAGGAAACTAAAAGTAAAGGCAAAGTTACACTTTAAATGACATAGTTAGGTCCATAAATATTTAGACAGACAATTTTTTCCTAATTTTGGTTCTGTACATTACCACAATTAATTTTAAATGAAACAACTCAGATGCAGTTAAACTGCAGACTTTCAGCTTTAATTCAGTGGGTTGGACAAAAAGATTGCATAAAAATGTGAGGAACTAAAGCTTTTTTACACAATCACCTCATTTCTGGGGCCGAAAAGTAATTGGACAAATTAAAAAGCTGAAAATAAAATGTTCACTTCTAATACTTGGAGGCTTTAGTTCCATTTTTATGCAAACTTTTTGTTCAACCCACTGAATTATAGCTGAAAGTCTGCAGTTCAAAAGCATCTGAGTTGTTTCATTGAAAATTAATTGTGATAATGTACATAACTAAAGTAAAAAGTTGTCTCTGTCCAAATATTTATGGACACAAATAAAAAAATTGGTAATAGATAAAAAAAAAATCTTTATTTTTAATATTGTTTAGTTGCTCTCTGTCGTGTCTTCAAGAGCTATGGTGCCAGAACTTTTGGCATCTCTAACTTCTAAACACTGTCATCACTCTTTATCTTCTGTTGCACAAGACTTTTTGTTATGAATGATAAAAAAAAAACTGTAACTAGATGGCTCATTTGCACACCATCAATGAAGGTTTCAGCCTATCAAAGAATCCACCACTTTTACTTCTTTTATTTCTAGGTAATCCAGTACAGATAAATTCCAGGAAGCTGCTCTGTACTGGGTGGGTGTGTGACCTCCGTCTACTCCCCGGCATCATATTATCATGCCTTGTGCAATCATTTCTCACACAGGGTTCTGTATTAACACCAACAGGAGGACTGAAAAGGAAAACGTGGCTTGAGGTTCATCCCTATTGAAGGACTTCCTGCTTAATATTAAACAGGATTTATATAGCACCAACATATTACATATCACTGTACATTAAATATGGGTTGCAAATAACAGACAAGGTAGGGGTAGGGAAGCCTTTTTCCCCACATTCTATGATGCTTTCCTGAAAGTTTCCTTTTGGCTCCAGTTTCCTTTTGGCTTCGGCTCCTCCATTTCAGGAGGATAAATGTTGGAGGGAAAGTATGGATCTCCTAGTAAGTAGGACCAGGAATATAACAGATGATGTGGACAATTCTGTAATTTGTCCTATCTGTATAGTGCTCTATATGACTTGTAAAATATTAAAACATGTTAAAATTGTTTGTAGGGTTGTGGCTGGCATAGGGATCTTAAAGTTTCCAAGCAGGTTCTTTATTGCAGAAAGGGACAGGTGATGTGCCTTCTGCAATAAAATATACTTTCCTGACAGATCAATGTTTTCTCCTGAAAAAAATGCTGATTGTGCCAGGATGTATTGGGTATCCTGGCATCCTCTGCATGTGCAGGAGAAAACTCATGCCAGCCCAACCAATCAGGATGGCAAAAGAACTGGAAGCATGAAAAAAAAAGCAAAAAAAGATGGCGGAATCCATGACACAACAAGGACAGATGAGAGTATTTAACAAAATGTGATCAGGCTGTGAGGTTATTTTAAAAGGACAGGTGAGGTCCCATATGCAATAAAAGACCTGCCTGGTCACAAGCTTTATGTAGTAGCGCAGAATCGGTCAGGGATTCTGCTCTCACATGCTTGTGTGTGGAAGATTTTGCTGTGAACAGACAACATGCAGTGAAAGGAGCTCTCCATGCAGGTGAAACAAGCCATCCTTAAGCCGCAAAAACAGAAAAAAACATTGAGAAATTGCTACAATATTATGAGTGGCAAAATCTACAGTTTGGTACATCATGAGAAAGAAACAAAGCACTGGTCAACTCAGCAAGGCCAAAAGACCTGGACGTCCACGGAAGACAACAGTGGTGGATGATGGCAGAATAATTTCCATGGTGAAGAGAAACCCCTTCACAACAGCCAACCAAGTAAGTCAGTCACCTGATCTGAACCAAACTGAGCATGCATTTCACTTGTTGAAGACTAAACTTCGGACAGAAAGGCCCACAAACAAACAGCAACTGAAAGCCGCTGCAGTAAAGGCCTGGCAGAACATTAAAAAGGAAACCCAGCGTCTGGTGATTGTCCATGAGTTCAAGACTACAGGCTGTCATTTTCCAGTAAGGGGTTTTCAAC
Organism: Pyxicephalus adspersus; assembly: GCF_032062135.1. Taxonomy (NCBI): domain Eukaryota; kingdom Metazoa; phylum Chordata; class Amphibia; order Anura; family Pyxicephalidae; genus Pyxicephalus; species Pyxicephalus adspersus. The sequence continues at coordinate 164,420,353 of NC_092858.1, forward strand.
CAAGTATTAGAAATGAACATTTTATTTTCAGCTTTTTATTTTGTCCAATTACTTTTGGGCCCCTGAAATGAAGTGATTGTGTTACAAAAAAAAGCTTTAGTTCCTCACATTTCTATGCAATCTTTTTGTTCAACCCACTGAATTAAAGCTGAAAGTCTGCAATTCACCTGCATCTGAGTTGTTTCATTTAAAATTTATTGTGGTAATGTACAGAACCAAAATTAGAAAAAAGTTGACTCTGTCCAAATACACCATCACCTTTCCCCCCATTTACACATACAGTTTACATACAAAGACATCCGTGTATTATCTGGGATCATTACCGGCAGCCCATACACCTGCCACCCTCCTTTCCGTCATTATTATATACAGCTCCGTCACTCCCAGCACCGGTTCCTTCCACTGATGGGTATTATGAGGATAAGAAAATGCAAATACGCCAATTAGGAGGATTCCAGGGAGAAGACGTGACCTTTGTACATAATTGTTGGAGACAATACAGGAAGTTGTAGGTCGCTCATCCAAGAGATCAGCACTCTACGACCACAGAAACCCAGACAATCGATGTGAATTCTATTATTCTTTATATCAGATCAATATGTGTTTATGATAAAAGGTAAATATCCGAATGACACAGGAAGAATTCACCAATACAATGCTAACGTCAGGATAAAATCATACACGTGAGATCTCACATAATCCTATCTGAGGTCATTGCACGCCATGATTAAGACATTGATCCGGTCATGGTAAGGAAACACAATCAGATCTCTAGCTGGGGACAAAGACAAGGATGGCTTTACAGGCGTTTCTACCGATATTCAGAGAGAAATACAACCTGTGCCGTGCAAAGTAATTGTATATGGAGATATGCTGGCCATACACAGATTGAGAGGTGATTGACTAGGTCAGTGTTTCTTATCCAGGATTCCTGCAAGAATTGCTAGGGGTTCCTTGAGCAATTTGTTCCTCTCCAGTTACTGACACCAAATCTGTAAGGTGACATTCTTCCCACTGGTAAGCAATGTAAGAGGCATTCTTCCCACTGACCACCCCACTAATATACTGTGATCTATGGATATAGGAATTATAGAAGGGGTTCTCTGAACACCTGAAACTTAATTCAAGGGTTCCCCCATATTAAAATGGTTGAGAACAATTTACCTGGCTCTCACACAAAAGTGAAGACATTTTAACGAGGCTTTTCAGACATACTGATTTGACAAACATTTTACCAAAAATACATTTATTTAAACATTCATATTAGTTTTGATGCCCCAAAGAGTATCTTACTTCTATTTTAGATTCTACGCGTTTCGCGGAATTGAGTACACTTCCTCAGAACAGAGAGCTATTATAACAAATTCAGTAATACATATCTACAGCACATTTAATTAGGATTGAATATGAGTCCATACAGGTTATCTCCGGCTTAAGGACATCCGACATATGGACGACTCCTAGATATGAAGGGCTTCCCTGCTGCTGTGTGCAGGACAGAGGCTTGAAGGGGGGAGGGGTGTGACTTGCAGAAGAAATCTTTTGCTGAGGTTGTGGGTGATCTTAGGGCAGTGAGCTCTTTCTTCAACCTCTTGTAACTCTTTAATTGACCAAGACAAACTCTGTAGTTGTTTCTTTTTGCATATTAAAGCACAGCTTGCTCCAGAAGATAATGATTGTCTAGGCTCCATAAAGATTTTTTTTTTTGCTTTGTGATTAACTCACAGTGAGGATTGTATACAGTAACTGACACCACGCTGCCTAATAAATGTTGAGATAATCTGTCCTAATTGCATTTATTAAAATAATGTACCTGTTCTGACTTACATACAAATTCAACTTAAGAACGAACCTACAATTCCTATCTCGTATGTAACCCGGGGACTACCTGTACTTGATCACCTGGTTACCACTGTATACCTGTCAGTCAGTTCCAGTCTGCCCATTGGATGCCATCCCATTGCTCTGACCACAAATTGTGCAGAGAGCCCCTTCTGCTTATTGGTGGTCCGAGTAGGGGAGCGGCATTGATCAGGCAAAGAATGGGAATTTTAGATCAATGTATCAATCGAACAATGAGTTATGGTAAGATTAAAACATTGAAGCAATCAAAATGCTTTTTTATCAATCATTTCAATTCAGGTAAGAATGTCAGTGGAA
>NC_092858.1:164423108-164424168 GCF_032062135.1 Pyxicephalus adspersus
GGGTGATTCAGCAAACCTGGAGTGCATCTGATCCAGGATTCAAAAGATTTGCTAGCAAATAGACAAATGACTTTGAAGAAATCCATTCCAGGTTTGCTGGATCGCCCAGCTTCACTGATGAAATTGTATCTTCTCTAACCTTGGAAAGCTTTAATAAATCAGGCCGATGTGTTTCAATTGCAGTGATTGATGGAATGTTTGAAGGAATGTCAGGTTTCCTGTTTTATGAAAAGAACTCTTACGTCTACACAGACGGTTTCCCAAGCGTTTACTTGTTTTTGAAATTCCTATTCATTCCAAAGAGCAGTCCACATGAGAGAGATGTCTTGATATAATTTACAATACTAAAACTAGGATAATAACATGCTACATGTATGTAATAGGAAAAGAATTATTATTAATAAATAGTGTTTATATAGTGCCAACATATTACACAGCGCTGTACATTAAATAGAATTAAATGTTATTTATTACTTGATATAAATATGTGTATGGGTTCACCCCCTCCTACTGTATGATACTTCCCCCTCCTCCTAGATTGTAAGCTCTTCTGGTTCTCTCCTCCCCCTGTGTCGCTGTCTGTATTCGTCTGTCATTTGTAACCCCTATTTAATGTACAGCGCTGGGTAATATGTTGGCGCTATATAAATCCTGTTTATTAATAATAATGGGGATGCATAATATTATTTTATAGTTCTATACAATAGGGGCTGCAGATATATAATTGGTACAATGTACGACATGGGGGAGGAGAATGTCCAGTCATGTGCATGTGTACAGCGCTGCGTAATATGTTGGTGCTATATAAACCCTGTTTATTAATAATAATGGGGATGCACAATATTATATAGTTCTGTACAATAGGGGCTGCAGATATATAATTGGTACAATGTATGACATGGGGGAGGAGAATGTCCATGTGCATGTGTACAGCGCTGCGTAATATGTTGGTGCTATATAAATCCTGTTTATTAATAATAATGGGGATGCACAATATTATATAGTTCTGTACAATAGGGGCTGCAGATATATAATTGGTACAGCGTATGACATGGGGGAG
>NC_092858.1:164425045-164475852 GCF_032062135.1 Pyxicephalus adspersus
CCAGAAGAGCTTACAATCTAAGATAATATTCATGTCTGCCATCAATGACCGATCATATAATAATAATGTGTGATCAGCGCTATAAAACAATATTCATGTATGTGATAAATAAGAATATCCTCCTATTGTGTGATACTTCCCCCACCTCTTAGATTGTAAGCTCTTTGAGTCCTCTCCTCCTGTGTCACTGTCTGTTTATTAATAATAACTATAAGTGTATCTGTTTTTTTATACATCTCTAGGATGACCCCTCATACTTTTCTTTAATGTGGGCTCAGGGTGATGATCAGCGCCGTAAAGTCTTATGATCTCTATTAAAAAACAGGATTTATATAGCGCCAACATATTACGCAGCGCTGTACATTAAATAGGGGTTGTAAATGACAGACAGATACAGACACAGGAGGAGGGGAGGACCCTGTCCTGAAGAGCTTACAATCTAGGAGGTGGGGAATTATCACACAATAGGAGGATATTATTATTTATCACATACATGAATATTGATTTATAGCACTGATCACACACATGATTCTTATTATATGATTGGTCATTGATGGCAGACATAAATATTATCTTAGATTGTAAGCTCTTCAGGTCCTCTTCTCCTATCTGTCTGTCATTTGAAACCTCTATTTAATGTACAGCGCTGCGTAATATGTTGGTGCTAAATAAATCTTGTTTTTATTATTAATATAGCACAGATCACAAACATGATTATCATTATAGGGCACTGATCATCACCCCAAGCTCACATTAAAAAAAGTATGAGGGGTCATCCTAGGGATGTATATAAAAACAGATACTTATGATCATTATTAATAAACAGGATTTATATAGCGCCAACATATTACGCAGCGCTGTACATTAGGGGTTGCAAATGACAGACAGATACAGACAGTGACACAGGAGGAGGAGAGGACCCTTTCATATCACTGATCACAGACATGAATAATAATATTTGGCGCTGATCACACACATGACAATTATTATATGAGCGATCGCTGTATGAGGACATGGATGTACCATGATAATGATGACATGTCATGCAGAGATACACACATCATACACACAGATACACACACACATACATACATACATGATACACCCATGGTCACATGACTGTGCACATATGTCATGCCAGTCTGGGTATAAAGGGGCACCCCAGCCTGTCTCGTTGGTAATGCCCAGGCTGGGTACAGTGGAAGGGCCTGCTGATGCCCCCGCCTATATCAGTCAGTGCAGTGAGCCCGGCTTATGGATGAGGGAAGAGAGAAAGCATTGCCTATACACTGTGCGGTGACTAGGGGTGACAGGAGGGGGCGGGGTACTTACCGGTGTTCGGTGATGACCACAGCTGCTTCCAGCCGATCCCCGGCAATCACTGATCAGCTCCTCTCACCGGGAGCGCGCAATCAGGCTATCACAAGCACGCTCCCGAGCAGACACCGCCCACACATAACCACACCCACATATGATATTTCTCCAATCACAGAGACGGAGCCGGTAAACGTGTGACGTAACACGTTATTGAGGATTCAGCGGCCATTTTTAGTGCTGGATTACCTGGGAACCTGTCATGCACAGGGTGGAGAGGCTGGGGTTGTGCAGCTTATAACAGGGCCACAGGGAAATGTGAAAAGGAAGCTGAAGCTTCAGCTGGCAGCAGAGTTTTATAGTCCAGAAAAAAAAAAAAAAAAGATTTTTATTTTTATTATTATATTTACTATAATAAAAAAAGAATTTCCATAATAAACAGAAATTTGCTAGCTTGCAAAATCACAATTATCATTCAGGTTTATGGGTAATATTGCAGGTAGGTTGCAGCTTGCATTTTGCAGGGCATTTGTGGAAGGGGTTTAGGAGCATGGAGCAGGATGTTCTAGCTTTGTGCTGTGATTGGTCATCCTTTGCACCTGTGTCATACTTTATTCCCAAACTTTGTACATTGTATGCATTGCACTATTACAGTAGTCGCCAACCAGTGGTCAGCGAGAAAATGGTGGTCTACTGAAAAATTTAGACATTATTTGCAATTTTTATGTTTTATTAATAATAAAACAAAAATAATATTGTAAAAAATTCTTATATTGTGAATGACAATTTTCCCCTTTTATTGCACTAAATTCAAACTGTACTAGAGACAGAAAAACAAGGGAGGCGCAGCGTGACGTCAGTATAGTGTTGAGTTGTAGGAGGCGTTGCCAAGCCGTACACTTCAGTATTGTTTCCACCATTAGAACAGTCACCCCGCTCCGCCAATACCGATTCTCATCCAATTGTTTTATTTTATTTATTTCTTAGATGCTCTTTTAGGTAAGTATGGCCTTAACTGTGTATTTTCTTTAACTTTTATATTTATGGCATCAAATAGTTTGATTTTGATAACTATCATTTCTTGTTTGGGCTTAGATTGGAATGAAATAAACCCATAATGAGTGAGAAAAAGCAAATTAATATTTTGCATTTCCTTAGTAATACCAAAGATAATGCAACTAATGATAATAGTAACAATAGTAATACTTCACTTAACCGTGAGCAGATCAATGAATCAGAGCCTCCACAGTCCTTGTCAGGCACCATTAGGAAGATCATTATTTTACAAATGTATTTATCTTTTTTAAAAAAAATTAATAATATTGGTCTGCTGGATTAAAATGATAAATTTAGTGGTCTGAAAGGTTGGTGACTGCTACACTATTAGGCACTAAATCACAATGTTAATTAATAAATGGATGCATAAAATGTAACTCTGGGCATAAGGCTCAATAAACAGTTTTATTGAGTTTCAGAGCAGAGAAGGATTAAAATCCCCCCCAGGTTCTATTGGTCTAGAGCAGTGTTTTTTACCTTTAAACCATGGCACATTTCTTACATTGAAAAAATCCTGCTGCACAAATCAAAAATGTTACAAAATGACACTCTGTAGCCAATTCTCTTGTCTCCAAGAATAAACAAGGCAATTAAGCTACCTACTGCCACCCACTGACATGAAAGAGTATTACATTCAGTATTACATTCCAGTCACTACTGCACAGACAATGGTAAAATGGATAGTTTCCCAAGATACACTTGAAGATCTCTCATGGAACACTAGTGTGCTGCGGCCCAGTGGTTAAAAATCACTGGACTAGACAGAAATATTTATCAGATGTTAAAATCCTTTCAGACAATATGCAAAACAAAGAAAAATGTTGCAGTTGGAAATACTGGTAACAATTGAAAAAAAACTCTTATATTTTATCTTCTAATGGATCTATAACTATATGATGTACCTCATACCAGAAAGATTCCCATGCTATTCATTCATTAAACTGAAGTGATGATGTGGATTTGTTGCCAGGAGAGCGGGCAGGAGACGGAGAGGTGACAAGAGAAGCTGCATTGCTAAGTCAGGAATGATGGGTGTCACCTGCCTGGTTGAAGTATGCAGGAGGTGCACAAATCACAAGAACAACTGAACATAATATCAAATATTCTGTACAGGTTATGGGACATCTAGTAGTCATTAGTTGTTCTTGTAATGAAGATGTTACGTAGCTTCATACAACCCACATCGGCCTTGTTACATTCCTTGTGATTGGAATCAGGCGTCTGTGCTACCTGGGTGGCTCTTAATGCTGTTGGATTCTCCGGATCATTAGAACTGAAGTGTCCGACAACCTATGAAGTGTCTTTAGCATTACAAGTTCAGTGAAATGTAATCACTAATAAACTGAACTATAAAACTATTGGCAAACAATAAATAAGGACATGGTTAAAATGTATGTAGCGGTTTGCCTGGAGGGCAGTAATATTTTGCATTCCTCGAACATTTTATTTATTCATCATAGAACTCACCTTCTTCAGTCAGTCTCTCATGAGGAAAATCTTTTCATATTTTGCTGCTCATACCAGGAAAACTCAGCCAGATTTGTATGTGTTAAAGCAGAACTCCACCAGAATTTTGTTACTTAGGTTGGGTGAAGTGGTGTAGACTTGAGTCTTAGGCTACGTACACACGCTAGATTAGTCATTGCAAAATGATTTTTCACAATTGTTTCTAACGACAAAAGACTGAAAGATGAATAAAAAAGCTCTGTACATACAGCGCCGTTCTGGGTTATAGAGAGAGGAGGAGGGAGAACGACGGAGCGGCAACCTGCTGTCTCTCCCTCCTTCACTTTCATTACAATTCTTTCTCATTCGTTGTCTGTGGATCCGCCAGGACGGACGATGAACGAAGAGCGCTGTACACGTCAGATTCATGTCTGCCGAGGCGATTATTACATAATCCGACTTGTGTACGTAGCCTTATGTTTTTCGTTGTTGGAAAACGATTTTTCACGATTGTTTTTAACAAAAAACTGAAAGATGAAAAAGCGCTGTACATACAGCTATGTTATGCTCTATGGAGAGGTGGGGGGGGGGGAGAAATGCGAGCGGTACCCCCACTGTTCTACCCTCTCATTTTAATTGCGATCACCTGTTTTGTCATTCATGGATAAGCCAGACGGATCCATGGATGATGTCAGGCAGTCGCCGTACATGTCAGATTTTCACCTGAGATGAGCCCTGGGGCTCGTATCGGCAGAGAATCATCTGTGTACATAGCCTTACAACAGGCATTACCTACAATACAAAATGCTGACGGTATTTTTATCTGACTGCAACAAATGCAGCATAGCAGCAGTGCCTGACCTGAATGCATTTTCCATTAATTTCTAAGGAGTATCCTGCATCGGGCTGTCAGTCAATCTGCTGGACTTTCCCACCATGTGCAATCTTAAAAAAAAAAAAAAAATAGATGGAGGTCTAAAATATTGCACAATAATTACAAATATGCATTATACTAAGTTTCTGCTCTTTTTTTTAGTAATAAATCTAATGGCTCTTGCTACTCATCTTTTGTGCGATTTTGTTCCACCAGACTGTTTTGTTTCAGGGAGATAGTATAACTGTTCCCCCTCCACCATATATTTTGCATAGGGTAAAATACCTGCTACCTACCTTCTGCTGTGGTTCCTTTTGTCAATTTTTATGACCTGTGGTGATGTACAAGACAAGGAGACTCTGCAGCAGGTGGCAGGAAACATCTATTCTATAACACCTGAATGTGTGTTAATACCTGCAGGGGGGCTGGGGAAGTGCCAGAAGGATATACATCTGGGTTATCCTTCACCCTTTGACCACAGACATTATGTATCAAAGAAAAGAATAATTATCATACCCCACAGCCATCAAACAGGTGTCTGAAAGTTTGGATATTATTGGCTAATAATTAATTTGTTGTGATTTGGGGGGAATATAATAAGATATATAAAACATATAGATATGGAAAGATACGATATAAAACCTAAAAAACAAATACAAATTAAAACAGCCTAAGAAATTCATTTATTTTCAGAAAATATACAGTTCTCAGAAGTGGATTAAGCTCAACATCTGTACATGGTTCACTGAATAAATCCTTCTGTACACAATTCACAAAAGAAAAAAAAACAACTTTACGTCACACAGCAGACACAATCAATCAGGGCATGAAGCAGGAACACCAACAGTATTTGCTTCAATGTTGTAAACCCGACCAGACAGGCAAGAAGTTCCTCCGAAAAAAATGAGCAGCCAGGCATTCCGCTATGATATTTTACCAACACACCTGGCAGGTTTACATTACACATAACGGTCAAAGCATGGTGGTCTGAATGGAGTTTTGCTTGTATCACTATAAATCAGAACAGAGGCACAAGACATTGGGTGGCTCTTGCCCACAAGCAGGTTTCAATAATTATTGATGCCCAGGGACAGACATGAGTAATCCATAATACACAGGAGCCAGCATGTTTTACAAGGCATTGAGAAAATATCCAACATCCAACTCGTCTTGCACACATCAAGGTTCCATCTTCAAGTACAAAACATATTTATATAAAATATGATAATAGTGACACAAGCTATCAGCTCAGGCTCTGGCACTTTTTTATGTAACCAGCAGGCAGGGGATGTTTTTTGGGTTCTGGCATCAGAGGAAAAGTCATTGATTATCTTAGAGTTGCTGAGATGGTAATGAAGGTTAGGGAAATCTAGGATGCTGGGTAAGTTCATGAATAAGAAGAATAGAGTATGGGTTCTGTATTTTATAGATTTGGCCTGATGAAAGCAATAAATTAAAGCTTTCCGTATTAAGCTACATGTTCAGAGTACCCATAGATATAATGTGAAATCTTCCAGTCATTTGCTAACCCTTCCTCCGAAGAGTCAGCACAAATGGTCGCAGATTCATTGTGCAGTAATTCATGCAATGGTTATGTACATATAATACAATTTTCAGTCACTTGTTTGGTGTTAAATTGTGTTAAAAATCAACTGCATTTTATACAACCAGTAGAAAATGTAAATATAGGATATATATACAACAGGAATGGGTTCATAGAACATAGATCCTGCGGGTTTATTTTCCTTCAGAAGATGATGACTTGATATCTTTAATGTTGTAATCGTTTGCCACAGACAAGGCCATTTCCATAGCACGGATACTCACAAGTAGTTTTACTATCTGCCGGATCTGATCCCTGGAATAAAAAACAGAAGAGCCGTATGTGAGGAACAAGTGATAATACAATCCTCACTAATTATTGGTGTGCTAAATAAACACAGGCAGTGGCCTAATGCTGACTCAAATCGCTGCAACTCGAAACATAAAAATATACAGGTAGTCCCAGGGTTACATACGAGATAGGGACTGTAGGTTTGTTCTTAAGTTGAATTTATATGTAAGTCAGGACAGGTACATTATTTTAATAAATGCAAAAAAAAAAAAACTTTATGGAGCATAGACATTCATTAACTTCAGGAGCAAGCTGTGCTTTAATATGCACAAGGAAACAGCTGCAGAGTTTGTCTTAGTCATTAAAGATTTACAAAAGGCTGCAGAAAGAGCTCAGTCCTTAAGATCACCCACAACCTCTGTTGTGTTTAGCAAAACATTTCTTCTGCAAGCCATGCAAACCACCCCCTACAAGCCTCTGTTCTGCACAGGAGGAAGTAGGGAAGCCCCGTTTGTATCTAGGAGGTGTCTGTATGTCAGATGTCCTTAACCCGGGGACTACCTGTACAAACATGGTTCCCACATTCAGCCTCAGATCTCACACTGCAGATACACAGCTGTATGATACTGTAGATAAGGGAGTGCAGGATACCCAAACATTCCAGAAAGTAGTTTGTTCTAATCCAATTTAAGTTCGGTTCTGTTCCAATTTAAGTTTCAAGGATTATGGCCAGACTTTTTTTGTAAGCTGAAAGCAATCTAAAACCTTGCCCATAGCAGATACGTACAGAAGTGAAACTCTTATTGCAATACAATCAATCCTTAAGAGGATACTACTACACATGTGAGGTACACAATCTCTTGTGAAGAGGATCACATTTAATCCTATAATTTTTGTTATAAACATGTTTCTTAGTCTGTATCAAGTAAAAAGGTGGAAATCCTAGTTTCTGCAATTCTCTCCTTTATTAAACGGATCATATCCGATATATATCAGATCATACTTAGTTTAAACCTTAGTGTGTAAACCTCAACATTAAACTAATATTTGCCCTCTTGTAGTCTGTTAAATAGACCATTAAAAATGTTTTGTTGTATCTTTAAGAAATGCAAAAAAACTGCAGTTTTTTTGAACCTGTATAGGTTAATTGATACAGAATACCTTCAGCCTAGGCTTTGGCAATGAGGAAAATGTCCTGTCCTAGAGTGAGCATCTATAAGTTCCTGGTTCTAGGAACCTCCTTTCGAAAACATGAAATGTTGCAGGATCGCCAAGTATAAAATATAAATAAAGTGCTGATGATTGTCCTTTTAAACCTTTAGTAACATCAGTATATTTACAGATAGGCACAGGTAATAGACAAGATGATCACCTTGCATTTCTTTTCTCTACATCCGAGCAGCCCACATTCTGCCTGTAGATGACGCCGGACAGATGTGTAAGATAGCGAGCAAGGTTCTCCAGCTGTGGAATTGTTTTGCCACCTTTAAGGTTGGAAAACCATTGCTTAGGGAAGCAAGCAAGAACCTGTAGGAAAAAGAAACATTAAATAAATGTTAGAAAAGCAGTGTGAGAAAGGCTAAGGAAAGCAGAAATATCAATACAGAGGGAGGTTCTAGTACCATCTTTCCCAAGAATGTAGGACACATCCCAAGGGGTTCATAAAAGGAAGATCTGTATTCTGAGTTGCCTTTTATGTGACCGCAAATGATGATAAAAGAATAGTTAAGAGAATGCTCAGTAAGTCCAATTGATCATTTGTCCTTGGAGCTTAATGTGCATACACTGCATGCACATGTGAAAAATACATAACTTTTTTTTTTTTCTTTATAATTAGTCATCAATTGTTCCTATTCACAGCTTCTGCACAGTATTATGGGACATCCTTTGAAGTTGGACTACGGGGCACATACACAACTGATACACAAATTATGAAAAAAGTAATTCTATTCAGCCACTAATGTGACCCATGCAACCTGTGTTTGTGTTGAGGTTTCCTCTAGGTACTCTGGTTTCCTCCCACATTCCAAAAACATGCAGTTAGGTAATTGGCTTCCCCCCAAAATTGACCTACTGTGTGTGGTAATGACTTATGACTATGGTAGGGACATTACATTGTGAGACAGCTTGAGGGACAGCTAGTGACATCACTATGGACTTTGTACAGGGCTGCGTAAGATGTCGGCGCTATATAAATACTGTATAATAATATTAATAATAATAAATTGCCCTAATAACCTTTAGGAATAAGAATAAAATACTGTGTTTGATAAACCTAAAATATTGCACATAAACATTTTGTATTTTAAAGCTGACCCAGGCAGATATATAAAATGAAACAGCATGAGATATATGAACAGAATAACTCTTCTATAGCTTGTGCATCTGAAGCACTCCCGGCAATGGATAAACATGGAAATGCACTAGAAACCTGTTTATACAGAAATATTTTTTTAACTCATTGATTTTATGACTTCTCATATCAGTGGAGCTGATAATTCCCTGTTGTAGAAGTATAAATGTGAAAACTATTAAACTGGTGTTTAGACAGGTGAGAAAGCAATTTTGATATTTTATGGAAACTGTTCCCAGGAAGCACATGATGGATATTCAGCACAAAATACCAAGTATATGATCCATGCACTTGGCTATTTCTAGGTCTTTGCTTTCAATATCTTTGATATGATAAGGGTTGTGATAGGAGCATGTTAAACTAGGACTTGAAACATTTTTGTTTTAATGCAACATAAATGCCCAATGGGCTTTAACTGTTTTACAGCCAGCAGGGCCATTTAAACTAATTTGTATGTATATCTAAAGAGTACTATTGGCTTTTGGGAAGCAGTTTTCTCTGCAGCTGTAAGGCCACACATTTTGATGTACCACAACACAACTATCCCCATCCCTTATCGTATGTCAATCTGGGTGCCTGGGACAGTTTGGCAGTCAAAATTGGGAGCAGCAGGAGGAGATCAGTGAACATCTGTTTGCTCCACTGCAAAGAACAAACTCAGCTCTGGGCACTTCTGCTGAGGTAAACGCTGATCTAACACAGTTTGTGCTTAGTTGGCATATAGTGCAGGTGAAATGAATGGTGTTTAAAGAGAACCTATCATCTGCTCTATGCTATTGCCCCACCTCAAATTTGACCTTGCCTGTAAGGAGGAGCAGCAGTATCAGGCTTGTGTTTTACGTCTGCAGCATATACATATGGTGTCCATCAAAGTTAAGGATGGTGTATGGGCAGGGACAGACCAGAGTATCCACAAAGCAGTTGGTCCTCTACTATAATTCACCTGCAGCAATCTACAGGAGTTGGATACAAGCTCAATTACTGCACAAATAGGTAGACAATAGCAGTGATTCTGACTATAGGAAACCAAAAGAAGATTTGATTGAGAATGCGCTCTTGTATTCAGACAAATTTGTTTATCTTAAACTTTAAAGGTAAGAGAGACAATGAATAGATGACATTTCTGCATACCTCATGTATACCTCACATACCTCATGTATACCTCACATAAGGCTGTACAAAGTTAATATATAAGAAAAAATTGTTAAGCACAATGCATAGGAAGAATTTCTAGTTACTGACATCATGTAGATACAATAGTCTAAATTTTTTTTATTGGTGTGATGGCTTTGTAAATATGAAATAATAGTTAAATATAAAAATGAGATAATCGATAATAAAGTTGCATATTTCACTTGAAATGGAGAAAACAATAAGGACACACAATTCTGTGTGATGTTGCCCCCATGATTTATTTTACTTACACTCTGGGCTTTCTTGATGCAGTCTTCTCCACTTTCATTATTCTGGAAGGCCATTAATATGTATCTGTTCAGAAGGCCATCTATTGCCAGCTCCTGTAAACACTTGTTGGAGAGAACTCCGTACCACTTCAGGAAGTTCCCAAGTAACTGAAACAATATTAAAAAATTATCAGCACGATATGGATTTATACTTTAGAAGAATGATCTCTGCACCTAATATTTCCGGCTGCCAAAATAAATATATGGGGTGAAGCAACTTCATCATTGCATACATAACAACCCCTATGAAGACATCTTCAAATTAACTTGGCCCACATAAAACAAAAAACTTTTCTAGAGAACATGGTAATAAGTGGATTTTCATCATCTATTAATTCTGCAGTTTGATCATAAAAAATCCAAACATTTTTTGTCTTGCATAGGATTGGAACAAGTTTATACTTCTGCCTGAATACCTATTTAAGATTAGCCCCATACACAAAATATTACCAACTGCGAAACAGAAGTAAAAGCAGATTTTTGGCAACATGGGAAGAGTCGTACACCTGTCAGGTTTCTATAGTCAGGAAGCTAATTTAGCCTTAAGTTACATATTGTGAGAGGAAATTAATTAAAAGGGAGGACAATCATAAAAAAAATCCTGTATTTATTCCTTTATTTTTGTAAAGCTCCATGCATACGGAGATGAATACTTCAAACACAAGAATTGTACAAAATTTTTTTTGACAAAAACGACCCTGGTTCGCCTATTTACAGGGGTGTTTGGTTTCTCCTTAAATGTAGTAATGTTATGCCAGTAAAAAAAACACCTAACATGGACATTTTCAATTCAAATAAAACCAAACAAAAATAATGGTGTGGTGGGAGTTTTAGTTTATATACATAAAACATTATTATCTGATGGTATTACCTTTACAGACGACCAGAACTGGCGCTGAAAGAACACGCATGGCCCCGAATTCCTATTCTCGATAACACTAAAAGTAAAACATTTTTACAAGTTCAGAATCCTCACCGCTATAAAATTAAATCACAAATGTGAAGGACAGAGAATGAACATGCAAATAAAAACATTTGAAGGAAAAAAAAAAGAAAGAAAAAGCTAAGCCCTTACTTTTTAGGGTACAGTGGCATAAAGACATCATCATCCAAAGTTCTCCTCATCCTTACTAACAAAGCTTTTAATAGAGCCTGAAATTGAACAAATGATACATCAAATACAGACATTTTTTTCTCAACGTGTCTTTATTCAGTTCACCTAATTATTTCCCGAATGCTTCTGTATCTTTTATCCCACTACTATTTGTAACTCCGAACTGCACAAAAAACAAGTCCTAGCTATTATGACTGACCTCCTTGGCACATGGAGCTGAATATGAAAAATGAAATCCTATTATTCATGGTCTAAATGAAAAACAAGGGGAGGGTCAAAGATAAAAATTTCAAGGAGGCAAATTGTTTAATGCAGATGGGACAGGTGATGTCCCTTTTTGCAATAAAAATTAAACTTATCTGCCTGTTTGCAATTTATTTATGCTCTCCTTGCTCAGGCACCATCTTCACATAATCTTCTTCTAGATTTTCAGGGATCTTGAATGGCCAGAATGACATACCATTTGCTAATTCTCAGCAGCTGGGTTAACCAGCAGCACATTCAGTGCGTATTTTAGTGTGCAGCTCAGTGTACATTTCGGAAAAGACTGCAAACAAACTTGTTGGTTTTTTTTGTCGAACGGACACCGCCTGCTTTTGCAATTTTTTATTTTTAACGTATAGTTTCGCAGTTTTATTTGGTCTGTTATATTTGGTATTCCACCTACACAATAATGAGTTAACTGTAGCTAATAATTGTAAATCTGTTAAATTAGGGAAGCTGTTTGCACAGACTCTAGCAATGCTCTGGTAAATGTTTACCAGTAAGGGCAAAAAAAAAAAAAAAAAATGAACTATTTTACCAGTATAATTGAAATACTAAAATGTGTTATAGGCAAAGCCTAATCAAAGTATGTGCATGGTGCAGACACAACTAAACTTAAACCAAATAAAAGTATTAAAGGACTAGTTGGACAACGTTTTTTCTGCTTCTTAATTCTTATGTTAAGCTAAAAAAAAAGAAATGTTATAGGACATCAGAAGATTTATTACCTCTGTGTTTTTATTTTCAGAATTTACAACAGTGGGGAATCCGATTATTAGTTTCTGCATCACCGCGGCCAGCCTGTTTGTCTGTGTACTGGAGAAAGGGTCCCACACATTCTCTGCAACACCTGCAGGATAAATGACAAGGCACCAAATGAACAACGCTGTTTAATATGCTTACACAAATCAAGAAAACACAATATCAACACACATGTACCTGTTAGCTTGGGGAGAATAACTTTTTCCACTAAGGATGGCAATAGAGCAACATCTGCATCCTCCTTGTCTGCGTTCTCATCACAACCATAGAAGAGTAAACATTCAAACCACATCATGCTTTCAAAGTCACGACATTTGGGCTAAAAGAAAACGAAATGGGTGCAAATGTGTTAAAGAACACTAACTTAAAAATTGCATTAAAAAACCCTTACTATAAATATATTTAGCAGATTTTGACCAGTTTTTTCCAATTGGGTTTAGGGGTTTTATCTGGCCAAAAACACTTGAATGGCCTGTGACAAAAAATATAGCACAGAGATCTCGAATGTCTTTTTAAACACTGGATTGTGTAGATGACATGAAGGGTTTTTTAAACAATTATTGTAGAGTTTTTAAATCAAGATTTAAAAACTTTAATCAAAACATTTAGGACAGAAATGAACCCTGGTGCAGTAAATAATTCAGAGAAGACCATAGTGCTGAAGTCTGATACCTGCAGCCCTAAAATTACCAGTGGCCTGGAATAGAGCTCTTGCTATACTAATCACTGAATAATAAAAAAAAAAAAACAACTGCTGGGTTTATAAAAATGCTGCATGAAAATAGGTTCCTTTTAAGAAACAGGAAGGTTTAATTAACTATTTTAAACAAGGTCCATTTATTGCCAGTCACTACACAATACAGATGGGATGCAGGTAAACCCTCACGGCAGGTATGATTATTGTTAATAAACAGTATTTTTTATAGTGCCAACATATTAAGCAGCACTGTACATTAAATAGGGGTTGCAAATGACAGACAGATACAGACTGTGACAAAGAAGGGGAGGACCAGAAGAGCTTACAATCTAGGAGGTGGGCAAGTAACACACAATAGGAGGGGAGAGAAAGGGAGTGGTGGGAAGTAGTGAGGGTTTTAAGAGACAAAAGAAGATGGGTAAGCGAGTTTGAAAAAATTGGTGGGAGCAAGCCGATTAGGACGAGAAAGACCATTACTGAGAAGTCAGGGCAGCTCTAGAAAAGTCTTGGAGTCGTGTGTGTGTGATGGGGTTATGAGTGAAGAAGTCAGTAGTAGGTCATTGGAGGATAGAAGAGATAATTAATAATGGAATGCACAATTTTATTTACCTCTAAAGGGTTCCAAGTTAAAAGCTGAAGCCGTACAAGAGGACATAGGAGTTTGGGTAAACAAAGACCGATATAGGCATCTTTATAGGAATTAAAATATTTACACCTCCAGGTTTCAAACTGTTCTTTAATACAGTCAATAGAGTAAAAGATTTCCAGTGTATCTTCAAAAACTTTACTTGAATCTTTTAGTATGCGATCTAGAAAGAAACAATTAAAAAAAGGTTTAATAAAGGCATTCAGCTATACAAACAAACGTGACAATAATACCAGCAAAACTTTACAGAAGTATGAGGTCCAAATAGTGATATCATTAAGGACTGAGCCCCAAGATTTTCTCACCAATTTCTGTGTTTCTCTTAAC
The DNA here is from genome assembly GCF_032062135.1 of Pyxicephalus adspersus. Classification (NCBI taxonomy): domain Eukaryota; kingdom Metazoa; phylum Chordata; class Amphibia; order Anura; family Pyxicephalidae; genus Pyxicephalus; species Pyxicephalus adspersus. The sequence goes on from NC_092858.1 coordinate 164,439,196, forward strand.
TGTTAAAACTCCAATTGCAATGAACAACTATACTGGTATAGCAAAGGTGATGTCTTATATTGTCTTATATTGTAATGCTGTATTTTATAATATTTTGCAGTCCTGCTTTACTTTAGTTGCTGTACAGGTGCATTTCAATAAATTAGAATGTCATTGAAAAGTTTATTTCAGTGATTCAATTCAAAAAGTAAAACTCACATATATATATATATATATATATATATATATATATATATATATATATAATAATATACAAAGGTATTGTGCACAATGACATATTTTCAAGCGTTTCTTTTCATTTTGCCCATTATAGCCTACAGATAATGAAAACAAAATCTTTTATAGTTTTTTTTTTTTATATACCATATTGAGTGGGTGTCAGTTATATATTAATTGTTCCATTAGAATGTGTAGAGGAAGAGGATATACATTTCTATTATATACCAGTCTCTCCCAAATGTACCCAAATTACACTCACCATATAAAGACTATATATAAATATTGATATTCATTTTTAAGAGTAACCCAGAGAAAGCAGGCTGATATTACTTAATTCACAATATTCAGACAATAGCAGATGACTGGAATCACAGAGTTGAGAATCTGAGGAATCCTCTCCTGCACCAGTGAGAGCTATTTGTGAGAACCTGAAATCTCCTATATATCCCTTTGTACTTAATAGTAACATACTTATACTTATAGTTACTATAGTGAGTTATTATAGTAGGTGTAGACATACATCTTCAGTGCTCAACTTACAATTCTTACTAAAGAATAATAATAAACAGAAAAGAGTAAAAAACTAAAAAAACTAAAACCAAATAACCAAAGCTAACCTAAGGTTGTCTATGGTGATTGGTAAGGTGTGTTGTGTTGCTCATTACAGTAAAATGAAAAATGATCACACTCACCCTTCTCTGTGTTGAAATTAGTGATGTCAGTGGATGTCTCTTCATCATCACTAGAAAGACCTTCAAGGTGTTCGGCCATCTTGCCAGTTACCTCTCGTGCTTGTCTCCGTCTTGCTCTAAAACAGGAGCAAATGCAAAGGTTGGTTTAGGGTTAAGGATAAGCAGCCACAAAATACAAAACAAGGTACAAAAATGCATACATTTGCTTATAATTTTTAGAAGTTTCTAACATGGGGGACCTTCAAAATAACTTTCCATTCTTCAGGGAGCCCCTTCTATAATTAATATATCCATAGCTCACAGTACATTAGTGGTGATCAGTAGGAAGAATGGCTCAAATTGCTGGCCAGTGGGAAGAATGTCACCTTGGATATAACCAGCATGCTTCAGGTTTTTTGATATTACCTAAAGAAGATAAGGTCTTTTTTTTTTTTTTTTTTTTTTTTAAGACCGATCCCATAGTTCTAACAACTTCTTCCATCCAAACTCTACAACCAGCTGCTGATGATATCCCCCACACTCTCTCACAACTAATTGTTGCAGCTTTTCCCAGCACTGGCTAATTACTCTCTGATTATTTTCATGCTAATGAGGGAAAAGATATTTAGCTTCTGCCTAGTTTATTAGTTGCCAAACATTGCTCCCAAGTTCCCAACTTGGTATAGGGACACAATGTAATCAGTTGAAGGTGATTCCATTTTCAGTCTGTTCTGGTTTTCTTTTCACATATTTTGAAAGGTTAATATTTTTTTTTTTTTTTTTCTGATGCAGCTTTGGACAAAGTTTGACAGGCAGCTCTTTGAGCAGCAGGCAGTACCTTGATCTAGGGCCTGATAGTTTTTGTTACCCACCCCTATGCTGGACTGCTTTTGAAAATCCTAAAGAATTTCAAGAATTCCTGTGTTCCCTAATGAACAAGAAAAAAAAAAAAACTTTTCCTACAGGTAATACCCAGCACATGTTCAAGGCCATTACTACTGGTACTGATTTGTGCCCAAATGTTTTGTAGGCAGTGATATATGCAAATGTTCAAGAATTTCCCTCTCTCAAGGATCTCAGAGAAAAGGTGTATTTTTGTAACAACTTATTTTTACCTACTTGAACTCATCTAAATCCAAAGACTTTGTTATGTAAGCAAAACCATAAAAATAATTAGCAAGGGGATTTAAAAGAGAGAATTAAAGTCATGCATGGGTCTCTACAAATGCATTGCCTAACAGGACCAGTGCAGACATACTGGTAGTATCCTGTAATGGTGTTATAATCAAAAGATAAAAGACTTCCTGTGTCTATTATTGGTTGTGGAAAAACAGGATTGTATAGTGCAAATTTATTGGTTTAGCAAGTGCAGAAAATATCTGCTGATCTAGCCAGATCTCCATGAAACTTTCTGCAAGATAAACAGGAAGCAACACAATCCTAACTAAATGTAGACTACCGACCTCCCAACAATCGCCTGTAAAAGAGAAAACTAATAATCTCATCTACAGACTGATAAAATGCTAGATTTTTGTTTGAGTTTAGATAGGCCTTTAAAATATATAGGTTATATACCAATGTTCCCCTTCAGATTTTTTTTAAGCTGGGTAAAAGTTGTAGGTTGGGGGGTCAAAAAGTGGGCATGACAAAAAAAATTACAAATTCGGTGTTCCTAGGTGATTCTATGGGAATCCAGTGACCCCAATAATTCTGTCAGATTTCTAGTGCCCCCTATACTTTGTTCCAACTTTTTAATGCTCACCCCCTTAGTATGTCTTTTTTCCCATCATCTTTGCACCCACTGTCCGGTGACCCAACTTTTCAGTAACCACCCAAAAACAGCCAGGTAGTTGATGTAAAATGCTGGGCAGTTCGCACAGCTAAAAATGGCTGGGGAAAACACTGTATACATAAATAAAAAACAGGAGGGATTCAGCTTATTTACCTTCTGGCTTCTCTCTCAGCTATCCTCCTTTGCTTTGCATGTTCTTGGTAAGCTGCTCGGTCTCTCCCAAAAGAATCAAGATTTGGCGCCATGACAGCTTTACCTGTGAATTTACATACCAAAAACCTCCAATCAAACGTGTTACTGGACACAGTCATTTATCAAACACCAAATGCTAATGTCAGAACTAATAATTATGTCAGAAACTTTGTAAAATAAAAGCCAAGAAATTTATTTTACCCTGACTTGTGCAGTCTGGATTCAAAATAAAGCTGTAAACAGTAGGTTTAGATTGTTTAACAAATTGTGTAACTTATGTAAACATTTAATCAGAAAACATTTTACAAAACCTCATGTGTTACCTCAACAGACAAGAAAGTAAACTGTAAATGACTAAGTGACATTGTCACAAACTTAAATTGAAGATAAAACCTATAAACCTAAAAGTAAACATTGATACTAAAGACTGAAATGCAAACAAAAATATAAGTATATTCAACAAGTATGTGAAGTAAACATTTACATGTTTGCAGAATGCAGAAGCTTACTACGCTGCAGAGCTGTAAAAATGTAGAAAACTGCAACATAAAATCTCTGAAAGAAAAGTTTTATTGTCTAATTAAAATTTTTACCAGGAAAGATGGTGCACGATAGCCACAGAGAAAGGCCAACAGAACCTAAGCAGAGAGAAGGGTACATCAGCAGCAGCTGTGTGGCCCTCAGAGGGTTGCACAGTACAGAGTAGGGGTTACCAGGTACAAGTAAATAAATGTTTTAATTTAAACTACAGTAGACAGTGTGCTTTACTGGAAGCACTGCAAGCTGTCAGTACTGCCTCCTGCTGATCAGCTGCCAGGGTCTCCATGTTCTAAGTGTGCAAGTGTCATATTTTTTAAAAACAGGGACACGCATGGTTTTTCCTGTCTTGTTAAAGGACATGGGTCTGATGAAGGAAAGAACGAAGACCTGCAATCTACGCTGTGGAATCTGAAGATTGGAAAAGTGCAAGGTATTGTACTGATAAATATGGACATTGCCTCCTGGAATGCGATCCTGTTATCCTTAGTATAGGACAAGTAGTTTTTCCTTAAAAGGTTTTGAAAACCACATGACCTGCAAATCACAGATATCTCTGATACATCCCACCTGTAGTTAGGAAAGGTAAGTGTCATTCCCCATCTGGCAGAAAACATTCTGTAGATTTAGATACACTTACTGTGGCAAACTATGTCCCGAGCTCCAATTCACCGAGCAGCAAGCTACTGGGCAATATGCCTAGAGCACTTTTGGTTTGAAAGCAAAGTTCCTGTAGCTAACTATGGGACCAGTGGTCGTCAGCACACCTCTGCACCATGCCCAGTAGAGTGCAGCCTGAGAGAAGAGATGGGAATGCAACATGCTGCATTATACATAAATACCTAGTGGCACATACCAGATAGGGAGTGCTGCTCACAATTCTTGCTTTGGGGGGGGTGGGCAATGGTAATCTTTGCTTTTCATTAACAAAGTACACTTTGTTACTTTTGGGTTAGGTCTGTTCCGGCCTAACTCCCCCCTGGTCGATCCTACTTAATTCCGGCTGGCAGGGGTCAGCAACCTACAGCTCTTGAGCCTCCTTGTTATCCCTCCCTTCCCTATTTACTGCGGCCAGCGTTAACACTTCAGACACCGGGGTAAGGGGACATTCCCTCTCTTCTGTATGCATTGCAGAGGAGAGGGATTTCCCCTTCAGGGACGTCCCTGGTGGGGGGCAGAGCCATCAGCACGGGACTCGAAAGAGAATCTTGCCTAGTGTGCCTTCTTGACCTCCTATAAAATAGCCTAGTAGCCAAAAAAGTTTGCTGATCCCTGATTTAAAATGTTGAACAAGGCAACTTTTAACTAAAAAGAAGCTTACAATGTCTTATACTTTTACATTTTTTCCACAGAACCTCTGATATATTTGCTAGTCATATGAAGCCTGAATATTCCTAAGAATAGGTTCACAGACAATAACTGACATTAAGCAGTGTAAGAGGTCCTGTGTGAAAAAGTCAGGAACTGGAGCAGTAGTCTACGCAGATTTTTTGAGTGGGAAGAAGCTGTAGGTGGGTGGCAGCCTCTGTATTGTGATCCAACTTTTCAGTAACAGCCGGGTGGTTACTGAAAAGTCCAGGTTGGTGCGTCCAGCTAGAAGGGGCCAGGGAGATCATTGCAGGGGTGATATGAATATCATGCTTTTAGTCCCTGCAAACCCTTTGTATATTAGTACTGTTTGGACCAGAGAAGTGGGGTTGACCTCACAAAAGCTTGTCCTGAAAATGTAACTGTTAGTGCAAAAAATGTATCACAGACAGTATTTAACGTTTTATGTTGTCGTTGGAGGTACATTAATACATCTACAATCATTCTGCAAGGTGAATGGAAGAGAGCAACACTAAAGTGCAGGGGACAGAATACAAATGACACAGTGACAGGACTGAAAACACACAAGGCACACAAAAATCAGAGTCAAGTCTGCAAACACTTCAGAGTGTCGGTAGGTTAAAGTTCAGCTGAAGCCTCCTGCACATTTAGCAACCCAGTTTTCCACTAAAAAATACATTTTTTTTTTTACCTCAAATGACTTTAGTCTGTACTTTCCTGAACACACACCAAGATATTTCAAGAAAATGTAAATTGTAAATGTAAATGTAAATCTATTCCTATGCATAAAACAGAGATTTGTTAGATGACTGGGCTGGGTATGACCTTGGGTATTTAGATTAGCTATTTAGGTATGTATCTCAAGCAATATTTTACATTCAACTTGTTCAAGCACTGAATATTTTAGTTTTGTTTTTATGACCAAAATATAATATTCCATATAGGATGAAGACAGATGTTCAGGGCACATCTAGCTCATTGGTCTTTAGAACAGTAATTTGAATGGAGGATCTTACTGGTATAATATGTGTGTTATCAGACATCCCCAGCAGCAGCTCCATCTCAAATGCACAATTGATATGGCCTTCAAAAATTCAACCTGTTATATTAGGTTACTAGGGTATATGTTGAAATCTTTTTAAAATGTACTAACTCATATTTAGTTGTAAAGCCAAAACAATCAATTCACTGAGAAGCCTGAGAGGAAAGCATCTTTACTGTAGAGCAGAGCTGTCCTTTGATGCCCACGGGTTGCATGCAACACTCAAGGTGTCCAGGTGTATGTGTTCTAGGGCAGCGGTAACCAACCTTTTCAGGTCCGCAGACCACTAAAATCACCGGCTTCCAACCACGCATGACCTCCCCCAGAGTGACGTCATTATTACATAACCCCCGCCCACTGTCCTATCGCAGATCTGAGCCTGGGGAACTAACTACTCGGGGTACGTGGTCCGCCCCAAAATTTTCTCGCAGACCACCAGTGGTCTACGGGTACTTCCTTTGTGTCGAAACCCCCGGGATCTGCTCGCTCTGATGGCTTTTACAAATCAAAAAATAAATGAACCCTGTGTATCCTGGACTGTGCACCAATTGACAAATGTACCCTGTTCTGCATGTGCTGCATCCTATATGTTCTTTAATGCACTGTCATGTACCCTTACTACATTATGTACCCTTACTACATTATGTACCATACCCTGTACTGCCCCTATGCCCAAGTTGGACAGCACTGCTAAAAAGCATAGAACTGCCTAACAAAAATTAGGTAGTTGGCGATCCAATAACACACAAGATTTTTATTCAGTAACATCACTGTGATATTAAGTCACTGTCACCAGCTAATCAGAAATTCATTAGTTTTAGCAGCTGGTGATAAAAACTGATCTGTAATTGCCTTCACAAGGTAAATGCAGATAACAGTTTGCTTTTACAAATTCATTGAAAATTGGAAAGGCCAAATCTACCTAAAATGGTTATTAGCAGCTACAAGTTTCTGAAAGGCTCTGGAGATTTAATATCTACAGTAATATTTATAGTTACTGCCGTAAGCCTTACAAGAAGACAAGTCATGTTGTTGAGCTCTTTGGTCTCAATAAAACAGATTCCCTGTTGGTTTAAAACCTACCTATAGCGTAAAGCTACGTACACACGTCCAATTGTTCTCGCCCCATAATCGGCTCAGGGCCAATATCGGACGAGAATCTGGCATGTGTACAGCGCCTGTCGTCCGAACGACTGTCCTAGCAGATCCATGGACAATGAACGATCCTAATGCAAGGGAGGGGCGAGAGCGCGCAGCAGGGTGCCGTTCCATCCTTCTCCCCCTCCCCTATGCATAGAGCAAAACGGTGCTGTATGTACAGCACTCGTTCGTGCGTCGTGCAGTGCTTATTTGTTGGAAAAGATCGTGAAAGCAGCATTAGCCCAGCACTGCTAATGAAACTGGCCAAGCTCCGACTAACATTTACTCGGTTTGATGGAGATTTACTTGCATTCCTGTGTTACACTTAAAGTACATCAGCCTCCATAGCAAAGGAAGAAGAACACTGTGGGCCAGATTTATTAAAGCTCTTCCAAGGCTGGAAAAACACTTTCATCAGTAAATCTGGGTGATCCAGCCAAATAAGAAATGCATTCCAGCTTCACTGATGAAAGTGTATGCTCCCCAGGCTTGGAGAACTTTAATAAATTAAGCTCTGTGTGTCACACAGGAATCAGGTAACAGGAAGGTTTGCACCAACAGGAAATCCACAAAGGGAAATCCAAAAATTTTGAAAAGTTCTGTTATAGATTTAATGCAGAGGCAGCCAGACATCCTACTGCACACTGGAATTTCATAGACCATAAATTGGTAGAGATTCTATGCATCAATGCCCAAAAAACAAAGGCTTTGGGTGGATCTGACCTATTAACTATTGACAAAATAATAAATTTGACAGATCAGGAACAGACATAAAACGCTTAAGATGGTACATAAGCATGATTGTCTCTTCAAACGTCATGTGTCCACCAGAACACATTGCAAAATTGATGAGCAGCTTGGAGGCACCAATGTGACAGCCTAAATCAGCGCTGAAATGGTTAAAGCACATACAGACATATCAATTGATTTACTAACAAGGTTGTTTAATGAATAATAAAAACCTTCAAGATGGACTGACTTGAATGGCTCGAAAACTCCGAAGATTCATCTTTAATATCATCTTGTCGTCTTTGGACAAGGCGGGCAGCTCGCTGTTTGAACAGCTGGTGCATTGCCGTTTCAAGTTCGTTAATCGGGGGCACCTGAAAAAATATAACAACATTCGTAATACCCGGCCTTTGTGCATGCAATGGGGACAGGTTATTCCAAGCACTAAGAGGACTTCCCGTCAACAGTCTACTTTTCTCTTTCCAATCAACACGTCAAACACAAGAGAAATGCACTCTGTAATGACTAAAAAAGCAAAAATAAAAATGTTTGATAGTATTCAGTTTAATGTACATTCCCTGCTAATGAAATTCTAATAAAAAAAAAAAAAAAAAAGAAGAGAACCTTTAACAAATCTCTTGCCATAAACAGCTATTCTTTAGTGTTCAACCCAGAAATTGTTTTAGGCCGAGTGGGAAGAAATTGTAGGAGGGTGACAGCCACTGTATTGTGACCCAACTGTTCTGTAACCACCCAAAAACAGCCAAAGTAGTTACTGAAAAGTGCTGGGTGGTGTGCCAGGCTAAAAAGGGGCTGGGGAAGACACTGTACATTTTCCTCTTTGGCCTCAGAAATGTGTATATTCTGAGACTTGACTTACCTGCAAGATTGTAGGGTGGAGGAGAGTTTTATTCAGATGCAAGTATTTTTTTTCTCCATGGGGAGGGCCTTTTAGTAGTTTTCAGAAGGGGTCTAAAAAGCATTTGCAAAGCTTTTACGCATTTTAGGAACTCTTTAGTTCTAGTTTGGAAATATTAAACATAGATCCTAGTTGTGTGCAGTCACTTTAAACAAGCTACTACTAGTGTTTAAACTTACACAAGCCTTCTGAAAGGTTCTTTAAAGTAACAGACAGCACACCATTATTTAACATTCCCCAACTGGAGATAAATGGTCCTTTAAAGGGTACAAAGGGAACAAAGCTTGCTGAAAGCTTGGCAAATGATTTGCAAAATTTTGCTGTATGCACTGTTTTTTTTACAAGATGGAGCCTGTTTAGAAAAGGCTAAATGTATCTATGAATAATTACCGAACCTTTAGATTTGGGTGTCATAAAGAACGTGTCTCTTGTCAGGGGAACAAGTGGTTCTATACACAGTACTAAAAATACTGTCACTTGGCTCAATCTATAACCAAGGAGAATGCAACCCTACACCTATACATATCAAAACAAATACAAATAATTTATTTAATAAATATAGGGTCTGAAAGGCAGACAGAGTGATGTACATGACAATCTAATATGCGTGAGCCGATATGTAAGTGGTCTAAACTGCAATCCAGAAATGTTTTAGGCAAGTATAGATCAAAACCTCTGACTGTGGGATTACACACAGGACAATGTTTACTTTACATTTCTGATCTAATAAAATGATTAAAGGGAAATAATTAGTAGAGAAATGGTAAGTGATCGATCTGTAGGCTTCCTAATCGGATGTGGATAGATGGGTGGTATTTGTAAGCACCAAAAGTCACACAAGTCATGCGTATAAGTGATCAATCATCAAATCTAATTAGAATTCTTTATAATTTTCTATCTGTAGAAAATAATAACGAGGGCAGAATATTGTGCAAGTGTAAATAGTGTTTAGGGACTATCAAAGCAAAATAAAAAAAAAACTGAAAAAATTGGCAGCGGATCTGCTTGTCTGTACAAGGGCTAAAAAAAATCTTGACAAAATATAATTTAATTTTCTAGAGATGGTTTTATAGAATGTATGATAGGTAAAATGACATTTTCCTTGCTAAAAAAAACAAAAAACATTATTCTTCCGGCAAACAAAAAAAAATTAGTACTAAATCTGCAGAACAGATTTCAATATCCAGTCCTGCAATCATGAACAACATATGACCAACCAATAAACTGCAATACAAGCAAGCGTCTGAAACAATGCCTGGACAAATTGGAATTTGATTTAAAAGGGGAAAATGTATTAGGCAAAGAAATCACAAAGACGGTATAAAAGTGGAAGAGCGCGTGAAACGTTAAGAGACAGAAATTGATTGCATCCTTACCTTTTCACGAAAACACTCAAGCAAGTCTTGGACATACCCTCGCATTTCTTGTAAGAATTGATACCGTTCAGCATTATCCCCAGAACACCCTTCTAATCGGCTGATTGCATTTTTGGAGTCTTGTCGGCTTTGCTCATGCTTGTCATACATTTCCAGATTCGCTTTGTGAGTTTCCTCCATTGCTCTAAGCCTGGTTGAGGCATAAAAGGTAACAGGTGAGCTAATGATTACAGCTATTACCCATAAAATATTAGCAACAACAGCCTATAAAACTTTAAATCAGAACTGTGTCACTGTCTGTATTCGTCTGTCATTTGCAACCCCCATGTAATGTACAGCGCTGTATAATATGTTAGTGCTATATAAACACTGTTTATTAATAATATTAATAAATATGGCCTACCATAAGATACAGGTTGCAAAATACATCTGCACATGTAGGTTTCATAGCTCCCCTGCAAAGTTCCAGTCCACCTAATTTCTTCACTAAACAATTTTTGTGATGTTGTGGCAATAATACTGCACTGCTCCTGAAATCAGAACAGTGTTGTCACTCTTACGTGTCCCTTTACACCTCAGTGGGATTGAAAAGTATTGCAGGGAGAGCAAATATCAGTGTTGTCCATGCCAAATCAAAATGTTTTAGTGTTCAACAGAGATTGGGAAGAAATTGTAGATGGGTGGGCAGTCCCTGTATTGTGACCCAACTGAATCAGTAACCATCCAAAAACAGCCAGCATAAGTAGGCGAGTATTTACTTACATGACGAATCCTCATTATATGGCAGCCTTGAAGTGTTTTATACATAGTAATACCTCAGTATCTAAGCTTGTGCTCTGAATTTCTAAGGCTACATACGTTACACTTTTGTCATTGGAGGGATCTTTTTACGACCTTTCCAACGACAAAAGACCGAAAGTTGCATGGAGAGAGAGCGAGCGACACCCCACTGCACTCTCTCTCCTTCACTTACATTACAGTCGTTCATGGATCTGCCAGGACGGATCCATGAACGATGTCAAATGGCCGATGTACACGTCAGATTCTTGTTTCATACTAGGCCTGAAACGATAATCGAACATGAATCATCGGACATGTGAATGAAGCCTTAGACATCCTCAGCAGCAACAGTTTAATTTTTGGCAAGATCATTTCTCTGCCTCCTTCCTTCTAAAAGGATGCTGAGGCTTTTTTCTAAATAAAACACTGAAATTCTCAGGTAAATATATTACAGTCCAGACCATTCACAAGATAATCAGTAAGAACAAAGTACACAGTTTTTTGTTTTTTTTTTAGAAAAAGGCGTTACCCTGCGAAAATGTTTGCCAAAATCTTTGCAATGTATATCATTCATCTGGAGGTGATTTTTTTTTTTTTTTTTATAAAACTGAAGCTATACTTTGAAAATGTCCAAAGCAATCCAACCCATACATTTGTACCTCAGGTTTATCAAATTGAACGATTTCATGTAGGCCCTTCTCTTGTATACCTGTGGCCCTCATTGTCACCTCTATTTTTCATCCACAAGTCCTAGTGACACAGGCTGGCCAAGAAAGCAACCTCAGTAGGCAAGCCATTTGCTCAACTCTTGATTCCATCCGGCTTCTTCAAGAGGTTCATGGTTGTTACACAAAAGCTTTACGGTTCCTGGTCCCATACAAAAAAAGGCCAGGGCAACTGAAAGCCTGTGGTAGTCCCCCAAAGAAAAGATAGTCTGCCCTACCTGTCTTTAAGCTGGTTCTTTACCAAATCAATAGTAACAGGAGTCATCTCATTATTGGGAGTTTTGAAAGAGACAGAATTATCTGTTTTTTGAGGTTTTGTTTCCACAGATCCAAAAGTAGAATAGGTATAAGGGACATTGTACGATGAACCATAGGGTATTCCTTGGTAAGTAGTAGGGTAGAACAAATTATTTGTTTCGGCAGGCTGGGGTACTTGGACCTGAAAGAGAAACAGGCAACAAATAAACTAATGAAATCAAAGTATCTGAACACAAAAACAATAAGAAAAAAACTGACATGGTGAGCCTGCCAGTAACGTTCCTCCTATCCTATGGTGACAACTCTCACACTATACCTATAAAGTAGTAGCACTACCCTAGAGGATTTTTTTTTTTTTTAGAACACAGTAGGTAATTTGCAGTCCACAGACCAAACTGTGCAAGGCTGTTGCCAGCTCTTGAGATAACATTGCGCATTATACAGGACAGCAATATAAGTCTGGCAGAACCAACAGGTTATTTGGCACTTATCGAACCGATAGACTAAAATTATTTCAACTGTATTTTAAACAGATCAAAGAGCATAAATAGAAAATACTTGTTAAAGTTTATATACCTAAAACTTTAAGACTCAGTTTGCTTAAACAGCCAATGCATAAAAAATATATATATAAAGCCGTAGCCTAGCTATTTAAGGAAATCTTTAGTAAGAATCATAATTGATTTGACTATGATAGGGACATTAGATTGTGACCCCTTTGAGGGACAGCTAATGACATGACTATGGGGCTTTGTACAGTGCTGCGTAATATGTTGGCACTAAATAAATACTGTATAATAATGATAATTTGTAAGAAAATGACAGTGCTTCAAACTATCTAGTACTGAAAAGGTCAAGAAGATGAAACAAATGGCTTTCATTTGTATTTTTGGTGCAGTGCAAAAGCCAGCTTTAACAAAGCTCTACATATAATACAAGATAAAGTTCTTTTACTGCAAGAAAACAGTCACACATGTCCTTCTTAAGGCAGGAGAGAAGTTGCAGATTGTCTACATCTGAAGAGCATCCAAATTTTAGTAAGCAACTACTTCTGTTGCAATAATTTCTGCCAATAGACAGCCATTCAGAGAAATTCTGCATATAAATTTCAAAAGTTGAAAATAATTCCTAAAACATTTTTCAAAAAGATTTACTCAAACTGATACTATATTTCAGCTGTTTAAAAAAAGAAAATACCTACCTGTGGTATACTAATTCCTTTACGTATCTGTTCCTGTTCCCAGCGACTGATTTCCTCATCTTGCTCTCCTGTTGCCAGAGCTTCATCATCACTTCCCTCAATTCCTGCCACAGGGGAAACAAAGTATTTGGTATCAGAATGGTCCAGGATAGGAAATAACCACACGAATGAGGGTTGATAGCACAACTTAATTTTCTTTAGATATACTATGCTGCTGGCAGCACCTTAACCATAATGTAGACAAAAATGTAAACCTGACAGTAAAAGGGTAAAGGTAAACCCCCCCCAAAAAAATCACATTAATAACAGACAAACTCATTGAGGGTATTTTTCTACCTCCTATTTTTTCTTTTTTTTCTCTTCCCTCCCCACCCCTTCCTCCCTGAGCTGTTTTTTTTATAGTTGTTTTTTGTTAGATGTTTTTTATATATGTTTAATACTATCTGCGGTTTAAGATTATTGGATTATTCCTTGTGTCATATGCTTCTATGAGGATTCATGTTATTTTCTGTATACTTGTGTTGATTTATCCTACTCTGATCCATAAGGACTATGACAGTTTATTACTATGCTTATCAGAGTATATGCAGTATCTAGGTTTTTTACTTAATGTTCATACGAAGCCAACGCCGTTATGGGTAAATAAGATGTAAGTGTTTTATGTTTAAATGTTTGTTATGTATGTTTATTTTTTCTGAAAACTCAAATAAGCTGACTGACACAATAACAGACAAACTAAAGCAATAATGCATGAATATTAATAAGGAAATTAAAAACAAAAAATTACAAACACTTTTTTCCCCACACATTTACCTGCCACCTAATCTCTATGGCTCACTTTACCCAAATAAGTAAAACAGGAACTACCAGGTTACATGTTAAAAGGGCTCACCGATTTCCTCAGCTATCTTCTGCCTTTGTGATTTCTCTCTCACCGAGAAAACAATTCGCCTCTTTTCATCATCATCTTCATCATCGCTGGCATCGTTCTCATCCTCGCGGACCAATCTTTTACCACCTTCCACTTCCAAAGGTGGAACGTCCCCAAGTTCTCGAGCCATCTGTCTCTTCTTGCGAGCCGCATGGATAAAGGCTGCATCTGGGATCTCACCTACAAAATCAGATCAACACTTTTCTTGGTTATCAGAATCAGGAAGGGAGATAGGAATCTAGTCTTAGATTCACTTCGGCAAATGAATCATATTTTACCTTTAAAAAATGTGAATTGTTGTTGAAAGCAAGAAAGGTAAAAAGGTTTTTGCTTTGTTTGGTTTGTTAACCGGTCAAGGTAGACAGACTGCAGTGGTCACTACTGGCCCACCTGTTATGCCAGGGACTTCGATGAACTGAACATCCTCATGACAAAAAAACAGAAGTAACTTTACTGCTTTCCTTTCCATGTAAATGATGTGAGGCCAATAGTGATATTTGTTCTTAATGTACAATGTTATTAAATAAAATGCAGGTTGTTCTAGAAAGTGCAGTTTTTCCTGTGCTAGCGTGGGACTGAAAATGTAGACATGAATGAAGTATTATTTTTCAGAAAATGATTCTGCTTGGAGCCCTTATAATAAAAGTCTGGAGTGTATAGAAGAACCAAATTGCTTAACAAACATTCCACTGTGCAGCACATAAAAAAAATCCAACATACTGGTAATTAAATTTTGTATGCAAATACCAAGGATCTTTAACCTACTCCATGGACAAACATCGTGACTTATTACCTGGGCGAAGAACATTTAAAGATGACAAAGAGTTGGCAAAAGAACCAGCTTTGGGTTTATCCTCTTCTTTTTCACTTTCTACTTCCATCTCTTCCTCGCCAAGGTCACTGCCGATGTTCATATCTTCCTGGCCAGCATCTTTTATAACTAGATTTCGGAAAGGCTGTTGTTCACCTAAACAAAACATACAAAATGTATGCAGACATGGAAAAAATAATCAGCTTGGTGCTCTAACTTACTATCGCCTGCACTTCCCTCTAATTACTATCTTTTTGTTGACTTGAATAGGAAGAGGTTTTATTCTGCAGTGTTAAAAGTGGAACTAAATTTTGGTAGAAGGTGAGCTTCTGCCATGGTCAGCAAGTGTGCTCAGCATACCTACCAGTTATGGAAAACATGTACAAGTGTTAGATTTTTGTTGTTGGAAAGGATCCTTTACAATCCTTTCCAACAACAAAAGACTGAAAAATGAATGGACGAGCAATGTACATACAGTGCTGTTCTGCTGCTGCTCTTTCTCCCCTTCACTTGCATTGGGGTTGTTCGTGGATCTACCTACTTCGGATAGGCGCTGTACACACTTCAGATTCTTGTCGGATACCAGCTCTGAATTGATAATCGGTCGAGAATTGTCTGACTTGTGTAGGTAGCCATACTTACCTTGCTGTTGTCCCGCAGCAATGACAGGTCCAGGATTTGTCATCAATGAAGGATGGGAGCCGCCATCCTCACTACTGGCTCCACGGCTAACTTCCATGGAGATGGTGATTTTCCTCACGTACATTACCCCTGACCCTGGTTCTGCACCGCATAGTTTAGAACCTAAATAAGAAGCCACCAGGAGCCAGGGAGTTATTTGACAAAAGAGATACTGCATTGCTCTTCTGTCAATAAGTACTACTAACGGGTGTTTTTTTCTTCTTTAGGTTTAGGTCACTTTGTGAGGACCCTGCTCCTCTCCCTACAAACTTTATAAAAATATATTCTAGAATGTAATAAACAATTTAGAATAAAAACTCACTTCTGGCATTGGTTTAATATTTTGCTGATGATCTATAAAACAAGTGGTTTCAATCACACGAGATACGTTGAGAGAAAAAGTACAATATGAAGGAGTTGAAGTGATTGTGAAAATAACACGGTCTTCTCCAACCCTTTGTGAATTGTACATTTTAACAATATTCTATTGGTTTAATTTTATTTTTTATGTGTGTTTAACACCTAAGTAATCAAGTTTGTTAAAGGGGACCAAGAAAACAAAAACCACCAGGAGGAAGTATTTGGCAATGTCTTTTGACAAATGAACTCCTTGGCACCTGGAGGCTTTTTTGATTCTGCTCTAAACTACATGGCGCATGTGCAGGAGTTACACCATGCAATCAATGAACAGAACTGCCATGAAAATGACAGCGCCCATCCCTGCAACAAAGATAAAGGTTTCATTGCATGTGTTTTCTTAAACAAAGCCTAAATGAATGAATGAAGCTGGAGAAATTAAGGTATACAGTAAAGGCTTGCTCCAACAGACAGAGGAAACACCACTTGCTTGATGGAACCTCGCCAACAACTCCAACCACCAAGCTTGTTCATAGTGAATAGGTGTCTCATGTCCCTGTCCCTATGTACAGATTCAGGAATGGACTATCTTGACCATCTGGACAGCCGATAGTGATGAGGAAGTGGTAACTACACTGCCAGTGTCAATCAGCCTTTCCTGCTTTCTGAATTTACAGAACACCCCACTACAGCCAAATGAATATCTTACCATCTTGTCCTGGAGTAATTTCTTGCTTAGGTTTAGTTTTCTCCTGGTCCTCTTTAAATTCCTTCTTAAGGAGTTTTACTATTTTCTTGCTGTGGTTGGATTTCTTTACTTTAAAAACTTCTTCCTCTGTATTGAAAAAGATAACAGAAATGATCATGAACAACAATGGTCAGAAATGTATTCATCATCCCTCCCCCAAGTCAATCCCAAATAAACTAAACTTATAACTAACAAACATTCCGTTACTCTTGGCACGCAGCTACTGAGTGGCTTTAAGGACCCATTCACACCTCTCTGATCCTATGCTTTGTGTTGCAGTGAATGTGCATTTTATCTTTTTAAATGGGGTGCCAATGCACAGGAATGAATTAAATGCAAGAGACGCAGTATTTATTTTCTGGCACAGAGAATCACAACAAACGTTTGTGCATTGCTGTGTGATAAGGTACAGTGCGACACAACCGCACTGACAGACTGCATTGGGGTGAAACATAAAAAAAATGGCATGGCAAGGCTCTACAGCTAATAAAATACAGTAATATGCATTTCAGTGATGTATGTGTTACTGCAACTTCCCCAAATGCAAATATCTGCTTCGGCCTTCATACTGAAATGGGGATCAAAACAATAAAAATGAATCTGCAGCAACAAAATCTTTAACACTGTAAACTGTATTACTTTGGGGCCCCTATGTAAGCTTCACTGAGCTCCGACATGTACAGCAGGTGCAGCAGAACGTGTTCTATGAATAACAGTTCCAGTATTCTGCCTGCGCCCCTCACCCACCTTGTCTGCTGTGACATTCACAAAGAAAATCTGTTATCACACCAACGCAGTGCATTGTAAATTATTATTATCCAGTATTTATATAGCGCCAACATATTACGCAGCACTGTACAAAGTCCTGTCATTAGCTGTCCCTAAAGGGGTTCACAAACTCATCTCCCTACCATAGTCATATGTCATTACCACAGTCTAAGGTCATTTTTGGGGAAAGCCAAATACACTAACTTCATGTTTTTGAAATGTGGGAGGAAACCCACGCAAACAATGGCAGAACCTGAAAACTCCATGCAGATAGTGTCCTGGCTGAGATTCGAAACTGGGATCTAGCTCTACAAAGACCAGAGTGTTAACATCTCCCACTCCCCTCTAAATTTTATAACGGAGGTGGCGGACACACATCAATGAGACCGTTAACCAATACAAACAGCGGGAAGCCAAAAGTGCAGCTCCCACTGTACTATCAGTCATGCTCTGAGGAGCGTAACCTCCCTGGCGGTATTCCCGAGTGTAGCTCGGGGTTAAATTTCAGTACCAAAACCAGGATGAATTTGTAGGGGAGTTTTAAAGCTTACCTGGTCCCCCACGGTGTGCTCCAGCAGTGCCTGGCATGGAATGTGCGACTGGGGGGCGGGACCAACTGGAAATTTAAAATAAAAAGTATTTTTAAATGTACCGCTTTTACATTTAAAAATATTTAGTATTCATACTGCCAGGGAGGCGAAAGCAGAACTAAATTTTCTTAGAAAAAAACAGAGACCAGGCAAATCGTATATAGTTCTATATAAGGACAGGTGATGTCCCTCCTGCAATGAAGGACTCCCATGCATGTATATTCCAGCATCCTACACCAAGCATGCTTGCATTAAAAAAATAGCAAACAGGCAAAGCATTCCCTTCCACAATGAAAAACAAAACAGCCTGCTCAAGGTTTTTAATTGCAGAATGATATTTCCAGTTTAATCCGCACATGACTCCTTGGAGAAGACAGAGGGCAGGTAGATGTGTTTGATAAATGCCTGCCAACCACCCAATCACATCGCTCGTTGGGTGGCCGAGATTTTAGCTGATCAGCTGTCAGTTGCAAGGGAACTCCGGAAGTGCAAAAAAAACAAAAAAACAAAACAAAACATACAGCTGGCACCTCACAACCTTTAAGTTGGGCAATATGGGCAGCACGGTTGCTCAGAGGTTAGCACTTTGTTGGCAGGTTGGAATCTTGGCAAGGACACTATCTGCATGGAGTTTGCATGGGTTTCCTCCGACATTCCAAAAACATGCAGTTAGGTTATTTGGCTTCCCCCCCAAATTATTCTTAAGACTGTATAAAGACATATGACTATGGTAGGGACATTAGATTGTGAGCCTCTTTGATGGACAGCTAGTGACATGACTAGAGACTTTGTACAGCGCTGCATAATATGTCAGTGCTATATAAATACTGTGTAATAACAATATACCGAGACTGAACTGTCACAATGTACGTATTATTTTTATTATTAGCCAGGATTTATTAGGCGCCAACATATTGGGCAGTGCTGTTAAAGTTCATTAAAATTGTACCTAAACTCAGAAATTTCACTTCACATAAAAGGATAGACAACCCTTTTATGTGGAGTAAAAATTCGGTATTTTTTTTTTTTTGTGCGCGTGTACTTTATACTGTGAACAACAGTGCTGGCGGGCCACATTTTCTGACAGAGGCTGCGGGCCGGTGAAAATCTGAACACGGATCGATATTGGTCCCAGGGCCAGACTTCAGACTAACCTGGCCTGGGCGATCGAGAATGAATTGGAGCGTAGAGCCTCCAGGAATACCTAAGTCACGCATCCCGGGAGGCTTTTGGGTGCTCCTTCTGCACATGTCTGAGAATCTCAGGCATGCGCAGAAAAAACCTTTTCCTTAAAAAAGAAAAAAAATGTTTCCAACCTACGTCACCCAATCTTGCACCTGGGTCGGGTGACATAAGAAGAAGAACCCGGAATAAGAGGAGATGGATAGCGGAACTCCATGGAAGAATCCTCCGGACTGATCGGCTGCTCCGCGGGATCGAAGGTAAGTGTATTCTTTTTGTTTTAGCCATTTTTGAGTTTAGTTCCTCTGTAATGGACGCACCCAGACTTTGGTCCTTGATGCGCCGCCCGCACTGAACCCAGCAGCTTGCAGGATGAATATCGTTCACTCACCCCAGGTTCAAGAACCCAGAAAGGGGTATTTTGGGCACAGGACGTGGAAGTAATGACAGGGCATGCTGGGAATTGTGGTGCATCTGCAGGCTAGGCCTTCCTGTGGCGAGCATTAGCTGTAACCCAATAGCAATGTGTATGGTGCATTGTGCAGAGGATGGGACCAATACTGTATGGGGGGTCATTATTAGGGGCAATACTGGGGGCATCAATGGGGGTATTAGGGGCAATATTGGGGGCATTATTAGGAGCCTCATTAGGGGCATTATTAGGTGCACCCCCAGGTCCTCAGGCAGGCCGCCCCGGGCCTCTTCCCGCCCTCTGACCCTCCTCACTCACCCTCCTCGTCATCCTGGAAGCTGAGCAGCTTGGCTTTGGGTTCTTTGGCCTTTACCGCCTGCACGCCGCATTCTGACTGAAAGATGGCGGCCGGAGGCGCGGCGGGTGGCTCCCTGTGCTCCGTGACCTCGTGTTCTCGGTCTTCCTCCTCCGAATCATTCCTTTTCCTCACATTCACCCGCCGAGCTTTGCGAAACATGGCGGCCCCTTCACACCGAATACAGCACCGAGCCGCGCCACACCGAGCAAAGCACCACAGACACCGCGCTCAGCAACTCACAGCGACCCCTACCGCACGGCGGCGTATAATGCAGTAAAGGAGTGACACCCAGAGGGTGAGCCTGCTTACTGCTGCAGATGGATAATGATTGGGACAATAGCGACATCTAGCGGTGATCAATGACTTTTCAATTTGGTAATGACATTGGCACCAAGCATTCTTTTCTTCTAGACATTATTATTACTATTATTATTATTAATATTATTATTAATGATAATAAACATTGTAAAGCACTGCATAATATGATGGCACTATATAATGCTGTGTAATAATGCAAGTACAGTACTTTTTATATTTTCCCCTTAATTGCAGTGGCAGCCCATGCCCATTTGAATGGGCCCTCAAACTGTAATATACAGAAATGCGCAATGCAATGCATGTATTGTTATTATTATTAATATTATTATTATTGTTAATATTATTAATAATAATAATAATAATAAACAGGATATATAGATATATAGTGCTAACATATTATGCAGCGCTGTACATTAAATAGGGGTTTTAAATGACAGACAGATACAGACAGTGACACAGGAGGAGGAGAGGACCCTGTCCAGAAGAGCTTACAATCTAGGAGGGGGGAGCAGCACACAATAGGAGGGGAGATATGGATTGGTGGGTAAGTAATGAGGGTTTAGGAGACAGAAGAAGACGGGTAGGTGAGTTTGAAAAAATGGGTTTTGATTGCTGTTTTATATGAGCAGAAAGTAGAAGCAAGCCGAATAGGACGAGGAAGACCATTCCAGAGAGTTGGGACAGCCCTGGATAAGTATCTTGTATTCGTGCGTGTGAAATGGAAGCCAGTGTAGAGATCTGCAAAGAGATGTAGCGGAAGAGGAGCGGTGGGAAGGATGGATAAGTCTGACTGCAGCATTCATAATAGATTGTAGAGGAGAGAGTCGGGTTAGTGGAATACCAGAGAGGAGGAGGTTACAGTAGTCCAGACGAGAGATAAGAGCGTGTACAAGGAGTTTGGTGGTCTCAGGGGACAGGTAGGGGCGGATTTTGGAGATGTTGCGTAGATGAAAGTGACAGGACCTGGAAATGTTCTGAATATGGGGGGTAAATGAGAGGGCAGAGTCAAAGGTGACACCAAGACAACGTGACTCAGGGAAGGGATGAATAACAGAGAATGTAAACTTAGTTGCTTTTATATTGTTGTTGTTTTTTTTTTTTAAATCTAAAATGAAAAAAAAAAACTCATGGGGTACAAGGTTTATTAAATACCAGACATCCTGCTGTCTGTATTCAGCGTTCTTTTTGCTCCTTTTGTCTCAATAAGATTTTTTTTATTTGCTCCTATTAATTTATTCCCTTTGACTATTTGTTGAATTGTGTTGAGGTTTATTAATTCAGAATTTTAAATTAATTGCAAAGCCCTTCAAAATTATGGATTTTGCAGGTTCTCCCCGTGTTTGTGTGGGTTTCTTCCGGGTACTTCGGTTTCCTTCAACGTCCCAAAAACATGCAGGCAGGTTAAATGGCTTCCCCCCAAAAAAGTAGTCCTTAGACTGTAATAAAGACATATGTCTATGGTAGGGACATTAGATTGTGAGCTCCTTTGAGGGACAGCTAGTGACATGAATATGGACTTTGTACAGAGCTGCGTAATATGATGGCGCTATATAAATACTGTGTAATAATAATAATAATAATAATATTATTATCACCTTTGCCATTCAAAGTGGTGGGACTAGATATATAGAGATTGAGAGGAGGACTTTATAACCAATATCTGTCCCCCAAATGGCAATGGAGGGAGGGAGAGGCTTATTGGAATGAAAGGCCTCTTTAAAAAGGGGGTCCTCAGTTATGCGCACCCTGTCCCTCTGGCTTGTGAAAAAGTCCTTTATTTACAATAAAACACATCACATACTTTCCTTTTTTCAAAAAAAAAGCAAAATAATTTAATATTGTCTTCAGGAGTAAGTCCAGTGTAGTTAGACCACACCATTTCCACCAAGCACCGTCCATCGAACCCGACTTGCCAACTATCGCCACCACAATGACAGATTCTCAATTACAATGCTGGCCAGGTGTACATGTATAGAACATGCAAAATAATCATTCATAAGAACAATCCTTCTTAGATTAACCTCTACTTTAGTATCCTGAACAGATGTGCCAAAGCTTTCCTCCCAAACTAAAAACGTCTTCATTAGTATTATTATTACTAAACAGGATTTATATAGCGCCAACATATTACGCAGCGCTGTACATTGAATAGGGGTTGCAAATGACAGACAGATACAGACAGTGATACAGGAGGAGGAGAGGACCCTGCCCCGAAGAGCTTACAATCTAGAAGGTAGGGGGAAGTATCACACAACAGAAGGGGAGGTATAATTTTCTGTCTTGCAGCCACCCTCTGCAGAGATCTTCAATCTGCTGACGCACTGTAGCTGTTTACTTTGTACCATAACATATAATACATTGTTACTGCAAATATAGAGTATGTGATGGTATATTAATCTGATTTATTTCTGAATTCAACATGTTTGTTACAGTTCTATCCTTCTTTTCATGTTGCTGTCCTTGCAATGTTTTCCCCCATTTTCCTGCTCACTGATCATGTATGGATGTATAGCGCTCCTATCATCCTGGAGATAGTGCCATACTATAAAGCCAACTATAGAAGCTGGCGATGTTTCATTGTTACATTAATACCATATGAATATTGAATCAAGAAATTGTAAAATTATTATTATTATTACACAGTATTTATATAGCACCGACATATTATGCAGCGCCGTACAAAGTCCATAGTCATGTCGCTAGCTGTCCATCAAAGGAACTCACAAAACAGGGTCCCTACCTCAGTCATATGTCTTTATTACAGTCTAAGGGCAATTTTGGGGGGAAGCCAATTACCCTAACCACATGTTTTTGGAATGTGGGAGGAAACCCATGCAAACAGGGGAAGAACCTGCAAACTCCATGCAGATGTCCTGGCTGAGATTCCAACCTGGGACCTAGCACTACAAAGGCCAGAGAGCTAACCACTGAGCCACCAAAGTTGCAGCTAAACAATGGCATGGGGGGAAGACACTTTTAAACCTTTCCTTCCACCAAGTGTGTGATTAGGTTAGATCAGTGTTTCACACCTTTTTCAACCCTGAAATAACTTTCAGGTTTTTAGGAAACCCTATTATAATTACTATATCCACAGCTCACAGTATATTAGTGTGGTGGTTAATAAAAGAGTGTCTCTCACATTTCTGGCCATTGGGAAGAATGTCACCCTTACAGATCATCGGTGCCACTTAAACTGACCTGAAAGGCACAAATTGCTCAAGGAACTTCTAGCAACCTTTTGGAAAATCCTAGGATTCCACCCTAAACACTGTTAGATATAGGATATACTTTTTGGAGATGGTAAACATCTAAGCTTTGCAATGCATGCCCAAATGATTTGGATAAAGCAGAATTGTCACAATATAAAAGTGATTGGATGGCCACCAGTTCCTGCACATACAGGACCTCTCACAATCTGCCGAGGCATTTTAATTCCTACATGCACTAGGCCAATTTTCCACCCACCAATGTTAGGACATTTTTCCTTTTAGCATTCCTCTCATGGACACTGGGACACTTTCCCAACAACTGGCACTGGGACATTTTTCTACCACCAATGCTTCCACCAATCTGCGTCATCGTTTCTAACATTGAGTCTGTATTCTTCCCATTGTTACTCGGTCAATCTTTCTACCACTGATGGTGGGACAGTTCTTTCTTCTGTTGACTTCCTAAAGTGAGACATATTTTTTCCTTTCACTGCCCAGCAATGTAAGGAGTCATTTATATATTCCAGAACACTACTGCATACATTGACCTGACCTGTGTGTTCCATATTCTGCACTGTAATTTGGCTGTTATTTAGTTTCCAACTGTTTAAATGAAGTTTCGTTTTTTCATAAGTTCTCTGTGTACATTCTGTGCAAATAAACATTTATAATGAAGTTTATTTTTTTATTTGATCTAGTGAGACTCTCCATTCCAGCAAAGTACCGGTACTGCTAATACACTGGCCCTGATTATTATTAAAGCTCTCCAAGGCCAGTGAAGCTAGATGATCAAGCAAACCTGGAATGGATTTCTTCAATGTCATTTCTTCAATGTTAGCCATCCCAGGTTTGTTTGATCACCCAGCTTCACTGGTGAAAGTGTATTCTCTCCAGCCTTGGAGAGCTTTAAAAAAAATCGGGGCCTTTGAGATGCTGCAACTTAAGCCATGCCAAATATTCTGTAAATGTAGCCTTGTCCACTCTGTGTATTGCATACCGTATATTCTCAGTGTTAAAGTATTCAAAACATTAAAACAGTGGCCTTGGACCTTTCCTATACCCTTTCAGGCAGGATTCTTTCTATTACATCTCAAGAGTTTTAAACAGAAAATCCATCATAAGTCACTTCTGATTGTCATAGACACAGCAAGAGCATGCATCCTGATACTCTGGCATCATAAGAGACCCCCCACATAACTCATTGAACAAATTACAATTGATGGAAGACCTCACGGCCTCAATGGGAGGAACAGGGGTGAATCAAGCAAAGTTGGTTTCACTAGACGATGTTTATCGAATCCGAGGATTACCTGCAGGCCCTCGCTTCTGATCTGTTAACACAATGGCCCTGATTTATTAAAGCTCTCCAAGGCTGGAGAGGCTATACTATCAGTGAATCCAGCAAAACTAGAATGGATTTCTTAAAAGTCATTGGTTGTTTGTTAGTAAATGTTTTCAATCCTGGATTAGATTCCATTCCAGGTTTGCTAGATCACCCAGCTTCACTGATGTAAGTGTTTTATCTCCAGCCTTGGGGAACTTTATTAAATCAGGGCTAATGTGAGTCACATGCACGCATAAAGCCGGGAACAGGAAAAACTTACCAACTAGCTTTTTCCTCCCTTAATTCCCTAAAAACCCCACCAACCACTTGATTGAAATCCCTATTCACGTCCCCTCCCCTTTTTTGTTTTTTAATAATGTAAAGAAAGAATTTACTGAGGTATAATTTTAAAGATTACATAGTTTAGTGTTCGAGGTAACACGAACTTCAGGAGCTAATATGAGAGATATAATTTGTTGATATATGTTGTTCCTTTTCTTATGTATTTTCTTTTTTATTTTCTGTTTGTTAACTTACTATTGTTGTATGTTGTTTTAACCTCATGTTAAATTCATCCAAAAACTATAAATTAAAAAAAAAATAGTGACCTTAGTTTTTTTTAATTAATATACAGTACCTTTCAGTAGAAGAGGATTTATAACTATTATAAGAACATGGGTCATACTTCTGCTAGCTAGAATGGCCACAGCTCAGTCTTGGAAATAGCAAAATTTAGTTTCAGCATTTGAAATGTTAGACTGAAATATAAATGATAAGATATTATGAAATATGGTGCAGAATGACCCGAATGAGCTCATTCGAATAGCATGTCCCACAGCAACTTGTTTTGGGCATAACGGCAATCATCATATTTACAAAAATTCTGCTAATTGTTGTTCTGGCAGTGTACCTAGCCATGTGCTTTACTGTCTGGAACGAATTGTTCATTAGAACATTTCCCATTTTAGCTTTATATATATGTGGCCCTATGCAGCTGTACAAATCACATGCCATACAGTAGTGCTGGCTATGCTTTGCGCAGCATTATTAGTGCATCTGCTTAAATTACTTACAATAAACTTTGCTGGAGAATGATGAAAGCCTTTCAATGGAAGATAAAAATCATTTAGATTGCTTGTTTTAGTGGGCCTGATATATGAAAGCTCCCCAAGGCTGGAGAGGATAGACTTTCAGCAGTGAAGCTGGGTGATCCAGCAAACCTGGAATTAATTTCTTCAAAATTAGTTGCTATTTGCAAGCAAATGTTTTGAATCCTGGACCAGGAGTTTGCTGTATCACTGATGAAAGTTTATTCTCTCCAGCCTTGGGGAGCTTTAATAAATCAGACCCAATGAGTGTGCAATGCTTTGAGAAAGGTGCAGGATGCTGGACATCTAGAAAACAAAGCCAATTGCATCTGCAGCTTTTGTTGGATACTAGGAGAAGTATACAGTGAAATCAGTAAGCAATTTAGTACAAGAAAAGAGCCCTGTTTATTCTCTCTGGCCCTGTTTCTCCCAACAGCAAGGAGATCAAGGAATTAGTTGTCTGTTTTCTGCTCAGAGTATCTCCTGTTTCCCTTTAGCTGTGCAGCCTGAGATGTACCTGTAAGGCCCTGGTCCAGCAACAGTACTCACCGGACACCTGTCCCCCAATCTAACACGGCACTCACCTATAGCAGCCCCCGCTCGGCCTCAGGTGACAAGTTGTGTTTTCCAGCACTCAGTTGCCCCCAAGTGCACAAGGCATTGTGTCTGGGGAAGGGCTTGCAGAGGACCAGGAGACCACAGATAAAGCAGTACTAAGATTCTAACAGACTAGTCCAGTATACAGGTAATCCGTCCACCAGACACAAGGACAAAACAAGCAGAGTCGGGGTCACAGGCAATTGGTCGGTTCAGGCAGCATAAACACGAAGGGTCAGGAACAGGCAAAGTCAGCAACAGTAAATCAGACGAAACTTTTGCCAGTACAGATTAGCCCAGCTATACGCTACAACAGGCACTGGCGATTGGGAGCAGAGAGGCTATAAAGTCTCAGCAGCCAATAGCATTGCAGGATTGAGTGAAGCGCTAATTTGCCTCTGAAATCCCCTTCAGCTGTGCACAGCCTAACAGTGTGTGCTGGGGATGCCGATAAAATACATCATACTGCAGAGAAGCAGGGGCTGCTGCTATTATAGTTTTCCTGGCTGCTGCAAATTACATCACTGTACAGAATAAACCATGCCTTATATCCTGCGATACACAGCAAGGGATTGCCGGACAGATAAACATCTCCTAACATTACCTTCTCAGCATCCCCAGTACATACTCTGAGGCTGTGAAAGGCTGAAGGGGATTTTAGGGGCAGATTAGTTCCTGACTCAATCCTACGCTGCCATTGACTGATTTATATCCTTTCTGCTTACAGTCATCAGTGTCTGTTGTAGTATTAGGCTAGGCTGACTTGCTGCTGGTGTGTTTATTTGTTAGCTTTGCCTATTTCTGACAATTAGATTCTATGCAACCTAGACCGACCTCGTGCCTGTGACCTTGACTCCGCTTTGTCTTTGCCCTTGGATACCTCGTCTGATGGACTGATTACCTGTGTATAACTCCTGGCTCTGTATTCTAGGTTTGGTGGCAACTGGTCATTTCTTCCCCAGATGCCATGGGAGTGTGCAACAAGCCCGCCCGGGGATTACTAAAGGTGAAGAGTACAGCATTAGATTGGGGGACTGGCATTTGGTGACCAGGGCCTTACAATTGCACCTTGGAATATGGCACAATATTGGGAAAAACTGCAATATTTAATCCCAGGGAAAGAGGATTACCCTCTGTGTGAAAACTGTTACAGAACGTTATCTCTATCTATAAAAATTTCAAACTATGATTTCATTATAATTTTCATTTATAATGAAAATATGATTGAATTAAACTAATATTTTAAATATATAATTTAATATAATAAAATATATAATATATATTATATTTATATAAAATAATTTAAATATTGATATTAAATTAAAATTATGTTTTTTGTACCTTTTCCAAACTAATTTAAATATAAAATCATTTAAAGCTACCCGAAAGAAAATTATTGAGCAAACAAAAAAAGTTGAAATATTATTGGTTTTAAAAAATAAAGGAATGAAAAATAAATTGGAAATAAATAGCGATGGAGATAAAAGGTGACGTAGGTAATTAGGGTTGATGACGGTTATTTAAAGGAGTAAAATAAAAGGTAAATATTATAGAAAAAAAATGTTTATTTTACTTATAAGATTGCTTAACTGACATTATATACAGATCAAAGGTCCTGCGTTTGAAGCACTTTTAATATAGGACAGAATATGTACCCAAAAATGTGTTTTTTATTTACAGTCCTCATCTTTGTCCATCAGTAGATTAATGTTACAATGTAACTCTTGTTTGTTGCAGAGATCACACTGGAGAAAGGCAAATTTGGGAAGTGTTCCAAAATG
Organism: Pyxicephalus adspersus; assembly: GCF_032062135.1. Lineage (NCBI taxonomy): Eukaryota > Metazoa > Chordata > Amphibia > Anura > Pyxicephalidae > Pyxicephalus > Pyxicephalus adspersus. The sequence goes on from NC_092858.1 coordinate 164,467,261, forward strand.
CTGGAAACATTCTCCACGCTGTATGATTTTAACAAGGGGAGCCCATTAAAAACAGAAGTGTCCAGGAAAGAAATATGAAATTGTGTCTGCTTGTCTCTGAAGGTTGGAAAAGGTCTGTCCCTGACCTTCTGATCACTACTATTGTAAATGGTCAAGCTTTGCTCTGCCATGGCCTCTGCTTGCACCCTCAGGTGCCGGAGTCCCAGGATAGCCAGGTATTCAGTTGGCAAAGCTGTAGTGCCACAAAGTGAAAGTTTTAAGTTGTGCACAAATGTGAAGTTCACCAACTTGCCTAGTGTGGAAGTATCAGAGAACCAAATGGTCAGATTGCCACTGTAGCTCAACCTAGATCCGGTCTTGTTCTTTGGGTGGACAGTCTTACAGCTGCACTCCAGGTTGGCCAGACTGTAATCGCAGCTATGGATGTCGGAGGAGCAGCTGCAGTTACGGATATTGTTGTCTTTGGAAAATATCAATGTGTGATTCTGGCTAAGCACAAGGCTTGATATAATGCAGAGACCCAGAAAGCCTAGTAAAGAGAGGTGCTGATTGTAGAAGGACATTGATATCCTAATACTGAATCTGCCAGACTTCAAAGAGCACAATTTCATCCATCAGTGGCTGCGCAGGGCAAGATTTCTCTGGAAACAAAAAAAAAGTTAGTGAATCCAACAATATGTGTTGAGAATACATAGCAATAACAAAATTATCATATGTGAGGTATACTATTCAAGGGATTACATGTAGTGGAAAAAAAGCCAAAAAACTAATGTAGCTACTTCATCTAAACACTGGGAACATATTATGTTTTTGGTTTTACTTTAAATGGGAAACAAAACCCGAGTATACAGCTGCTTTTACAGAACATGTACATTAAACATTTTAATTTGCTTAAACTTTTTCTTTGATGCGACTTGTATAAAAGATCTGCAGCCAGTATAAGATTCCTGCAGGGTACACAGCTGATGGTTTTCATTATTCACAGACTGCAGAGTGAAGAGTAGGAAAATTGGACAAGTCTTTTCCACTAAAAACAAGAGATATATAGTACAAGTTTTTAGGAGAAGAAGGAGGAATTATAAAGCGACCACAAGCCCCCAATGGCTGAGAACTACAAATCCCAGCAAGCCCATGTAAGGGAATTTATGCCCCCAGTACAATTATATGTGGGGGTCACATAGAAAACCTTTTTATATTGTATGAGCTGGATGGCATCAGTGTATCACAGTGTTAAATCAGTGGTGTAAACACTTACCAGCTATGGACATTTCTCATCGGTTCAAGTTACACAGCGGACATACGCATTCCGCACAATCGAATCGAATTTCTGAACGCTTCCTCATTTTTGCTTTATGTTTTTGTTCCGCAATTCCCTTTTTCTTTTTTTTTCCTGATCTATCTTTGGTTCGTCTGCCACGCAGCAACACCAGTAGCAGGAAATGGAATTCAGCCGTTGTTGGCTAAATGTCTTTAGTTAGTTAAAGGAGCAATGACATCAACCTCATAAATTAAGTCTGCACAGATTCATAAGGAAAGTCCCGAATCCAGGGTTATAAATAAATGGTGCTTAAAGTGGAACTCTGGTAAAGCAGTACAGCACAATACTAACAAAATATATCATTCTGCACAGGTATTCCCACACTTCTGCTGGGTGACACCATTTGTAACTTGCTGTGTCACCTGCTAAATCCTTGCCACACTGCAGAGGTCAGAAGCAAAGCACATAGGAGTTTTGGGTCATCAATGGTTAAAACTGAACACATTGCAAACATAAAAAAATCTAAGAATATTTGATTTACTTCTTAATTAAAAACATGTAATTTCAATAATTTTAGACTTTTTTGACCCCCTATAAAGAGGTTCTAAGACTAGAAGAGGAAGGAGCAGTTCAGGAATCCAATGCAAGGTGCTCTGTAGTTGCATGTCCTAGCAAAGGAAACTCTATTAGGTGAAGCAAAGAGATGACCTCATTAGTTTTCGTTAGTTTATATTAGTTTTATATTAGTTTACTGCTTCCTCGCTGCCCAATCCCTGGCTGGAGGGGGGGGGGGGGGGGGGGGGGGGGGACCAAGTCGTGTGGCTTAACTGCAGCAGAGAAAAGTCTGGTCATCGGCTGTACAGTCTGGCCGGGCTTTTTGTATAAAATATATATATATATATATATATATATATAATATATATATATATATATATATATACACAGTATATATAATATATATATAAATATATATATTTATATATATATGTGTGTGTTTTTAATGCTTCTCTCAATATCAATTTAAATGTTCTAGAGCCATGTTTACTAACCATTTAAATATGAGGGAACCGTTAAAAAAACTCTTAGGTCTTAGGGAACCTCTACTAAAATTACTATATCCACATCTCACAGTACATTAGTATGGCGGCCATTGGGAAGAATGTCACCCTTACAGATAGCCAAACAGATCAGAGGTGTCAGTTAAACTGACCTGATAGGCACAAATTGCTCATTGATTAAGGAACCTCTGGAGGAACCCTAGTTGAGAAAAACTCATCTAAACCCGCATTATATAATGAACCTGCCACTATTTTCTGCAGAAAGTTCATTTATTTTGCCCCCCTTTTCTTGCTTTTTGAGTGACATTTTCAGCTCAGAAAACAGCAATAGAGAAAGTTGTCTTTGGCTTTTTAGCTGAGCCATAAGAAGGATTTAAAGATTAATCTCCTTAGTTACTCAGAGAGAAATCCCAGTAGGGAATCAAAACATAAAGGTAATTAACAACTTAATTTAGTGCCCTGAGGACAATCCCCTCTGTGTTAGGCTGTTTGTTCTTCTGCTCATTCTCCCAGAACAGATATTGCAATGTAAATATAGATGCAGCTGTATGAACAGGCAACATATTTTAAAAAAATGTGGAAATATTCCAAGGAAACATTTAGGTATATATTCTGTATGATGAATTCCAAAAGCTCCTGGATGAAGCAATCTCTTAAAGGAAAAGCCTTCTGTGTTTATGTATGTACACGTTTGTTCATAGCTTTCAAAAAGTTGAATCTAGGTACATATGGGTTTCTTAAAGTCTACTATGTGTCATGGTCATCTATCATTAAACCTGGGATAAAGAACACTAAAGGGTACAAGTACCCTGATATGGTGCTTTTATCATTTAGGGAGCTATCTCCCCTCCTATTGTGTGATATTCCCCCATCTCCTAGATTGTAAGCTCTTCGGGGCAGGGTCCTCTCTTTCTCTTCTGTGTCTGTCTGTAATTTGCAACCCCTATTTAATGTACAGTTTGTCGGCGCTATATAAATCCGGTTTAATAATATTATTAATAATAATAATAATAATATTGTTTGCTCCTGGAGTAAACTGGGGTTGTTGTAGCTCTTGTAGTGAATGCTATGTAGTGTTAATGTGTATACATTGATGTAATTTGGCCCCTAAAGTCAGCTCCCATTATTTTTAATTCCAGGACAAATGTTGCTGTGCACCCATTTGCAATCAATCCTAGACCAGTGTTTGCCAACCAGGGTACCATAGAATCCTTAAATTCCTCCAGAGATTTCTAGGGGTTCCTTGAGCAATGAGCAATCTCTGACTCTCAGGTCAGTTTAAGTGACACCAATGATCTTTTTGGCTATCTGTAAGGGTGACATTCTTCTCAATGGCCAGTAATATAAGAAGAATTTATCCTACCGACCAGCATACTAATGTACTATGAGCTGCAGATATAGCAATTAATGCTGGGGTTCATCAAAGGCATTATTATTAATATTATTATTAATAATAATAAACAGGATTTTTATGGCGCCAACATATTATGCAGCGCCGTACATTACATAGGGATTGCAAATGACATACTGACAATGATATGAAAGTTTTTTCAAGGGATTCCCCATGCTAGGCCAAGAAACACTGGCCTAGCGCTTTTTTTTTTCTTTTTGCTATTTGAAAACACTTGTAAAAAATGAAAAATGCATAAAAATGCTTGTAAATTAAAAAAAAATATATTAGCAAGTGGCACCAATTGTTGTTTATGGAGGTGGCAGGGGCAGCAGACCATCCAGGATACTGCTGCCTTGTACCATCCGTCAAATACAGGATAATGAGATGACCCATTTGGTCCAATGTTAAGCTTTTTTTTGGAGGCCTGCAAAAAAATGCTGATTTGGACATGATCTAAGACTCTGTGTGTCATAAATGATTGTTCTTTAATAATACTATTTTTAAAACCTTTCTATTATAGTATTATATTTTAGTATCTTAGATTGCAAGCTTTGTTGGGCAGGGTTCTCTTCTCCTCATGTGTCGCTGTTTGTATGTGATTTGCCACACCTGATTATTTTATATGTTTGCACTTAACTATAAAGTATAATAATAATTCTATTACAACTGATCTCCAGACTTTTTTTTAGCCATGTTTTATCTATATTCACTTGCTCAAGCTTGAACTGCTCAGCATTGTTCTGGACAATATTCCTAAAGGTGGCAATGCTGTATAATGTCTGTACAATACCATTGCAGGGAGTCGGGCTGCTCTAGAAAAGTCTTGTACCCGTGCGTGTGATGAGGTTATGAGTGGGGAAGTCATTATTAGGTCATTGGAGGAGTGAGGAGAGTGGCTGGGGGGTATTTTTCTATCAAGTCAGAATAATGGGACAAGAACTGTGGAGGTAATTGAAGATATCACTAATGTCAGTCTCTGTTTTTTCCCTTTTCACTTTTGTCACCATCGTAGACTGACTATGAGAAGTGACCTGCAGAAGTTGCTGTACTGCATGTAGATGAAAAATGCTACAAAGATGCTGCAGGTGATCAGCAAGTACTCATAGACAGCAAAGGATAAAAAAGTATTTTATGCCAAGAAAGGAATTGGTTTGTGATACCTGGTGCTTTCATAAACTTAAAGTCAATTAGGGTTTGCATTTATTTTAAAATTCTACATATAATCCCTGTGTCTTTCTCTCCTTCCATCCCACTGCATAACCTTAATTCACCCCTCCAATCTCTTCGGGTACTGGCACGCTCCCATGTTATTGTAAACATTAGCAAATCCAGGCAACCCTTTCCAGACCACCCAAAAAAAAAAACAAAGACAGCAAAATGGAATTTGTAATGCAACAGATTATATAATTCAGAGCTAAAGCTGAGCTTGTGCCCTACAAAGCAAAAACTGGTTTTGTTTTGGATGAACCCAGCATGATACCGTGCAATATACAGATGCTGATGATGTACAGGGATGGTGTGACTCAGTATAAGCGAGGTTAATATTCCCACTGAGAAGGATTCCTGCATGCCTTACCCATTCATCACTGATGGTTTAATGTCAACACACACACAGGCATTAATGGGAGTAACCTAGCATTAGATATTGTATATGCCAGCTTCCATACATTTAGTAATCTGTGTTTATTCTGTGATTGCTTTTCACACTCCAGACCCAGGCGTGCTGAAAGATTCACCTGTAAAACTCAGTAAATTCTCAGAAATTTCTGCACACAGATGCAAAGGGTGGAAGTTAGAAGGCCATCCTGTTCAATATCAGAAAATCTTGTATTTTGTAAATTTATGTGGTCATTCTCTTAGCAGTCCCAGGTTTCTGGGTATCCCATGGCTATCCATGAGTAGTTCAGGCAATGTTAGGTGCCTAAACGTTAGAGCGGTGGTTAGTTCACACTTTTTATTCCATTATACATGACAACTATCTTATGGATACCTCCAGCTCTGCATGGGAAAAGTTATGAACAAAAAATATAGACGATTCTCCTTAATATAATGCCTGCATTGGGGTCATTGACCAAATTCATGCCAAGGATACCATCTGATCAGGACTTTGTAGGTTTATCCAATCCAAAACCATAGGGAAAGGTAAACTGGCATCCAACAAGCAAATAAAATTAGCAAGAAAAAAATAAAAATCAATGAATTACTAATAGTTAAACAGCATAGAATTGGTTTTGTTGATGATTAGATTATAGCAATTTGAGGAAAACTATCATATTGGTTTTGATTTATTAAAGCTCTAAAGATTTGAAAAGATAGACTATCATGCAAGAATGCAGAGTGCATCCTAGAATAGATTTTTTAAAATCATTTGTTATTATTTTGAAATGTTTTCAATCCAGAACTAGATCCATTAGTTTGCTGGATCACCTAGGTCTTCCCATGATAGTCTATCTTCTCCAGTCTAGGGGAGCTTTGATCAATCACCCATTGTATTTAACCGGCTTTCAACCAAAGAAAGGAGCAATTTTACTTCCTGTTTTATAAATACAACATGATATATAACATGAAATCACTACTAAATGATGGGAATTATCATCATAGACCATTGTCTCCAGAACAAGTGTCTGAACAATTTTCCTTCCCCTGGTATTCTGACTACAGAAAAGTTTACATATCACATGTCACCAAAACATGTATGTTGGATAAATCAACCACATAAGGACACAGGAAATGTAGAAGTTTCAAACCCTTCCACATTTTATTCCAAATTCCAAAAAATGTTCTGTCTTTTTTATGCTCTATAGGGTTTGCTTCCAACTGACTCACTTTTACAAGGACAGTCCCATATTACAAATCTTATCCTTCTACCAGCTTTCTTCCCATTTGTCCCCATTTTAGTCAGATGTTTATAAAGCTTTGCCTTACAAAGGCCACGAAATATATAAGTAGTAGTATCGAACTATATAAGTCATTAAATTTATTCTTCATCCACAGGTGACAGGTAGGAATTTTTTGTTATAGTGAAATCTCCCTAATAGTTGGCACCAGAACATTGAAAGATTTCCCCTTTATTTTCTGTTCTGGTGACTATTTATAAAAGTTTTCCCACGTTCTTTCGCAAGAATTACACAGCTTTAACGCAAGAATCACAGATATTAGTAATTGAATTTGATTGGATTTTTAACTAATTTTCTGCCTTGGTGATAATGGTACTTACTAATACAGAGGTAAATGTGGCCAACAGGGGCTCAGACAGCAATCAATAAAGACAAATAAAAAAGGGGTCAAAATAATATATATATATAAATATAATATAATATATATATAGTAATATATAAATATTATATAATATAAATATATAGTAATAATAAAATAATAATATGATAAAATTATATATATATATATATATATATATATATATATATATATATATATATATATCAGGGACTCAGACAGCAATAATAATACATTATTAATAATAATAATAATAAAAATTATATATATATATATATATATTAATTGAGTTGTCAACAGACTTTTTTTTAGGAATTCTATAAATTAAGTGGCAGTCTGGAGCAGACTGCAGATTCTCCAATCTCAAATTTTTATTTTTTTCCTGCATTTATGATCCAGATACATAGCATATATCCAGCAGTATACATACCCAGTGCTGAGATTCTTCAGCTGCTCTGAGATAAGACCCTGGTCCAGGTTATCAGGAGCTGTGTGAGTCCTGGCTCTCTCTGCATCCAACTGGCCTCACATCTCAGACTTTGCAGTTTAATGAGCCCACGTTCATGGAGAATGGGCTGTTCTGCTGATTAGCCAGGCGTACCTTCCAATGCTTTCTTTGATAAATGCCTGTGTTTAGATTTGATATGTACTTTGCATTCCAGGGAAACACTCCCTTCTGGGAGAGTTTACCAATCTCACAAATGCCTGTCTGACAAATTACCTTGGGAGTTTAATTATTACTAGAGGCTGAGTTATCCAAAAACAGTCTCATCCAGCAAACCCCAGCCATCGTGCTTCTGCTCGTCACCTTTTAAAGTTTAAATCTTAATGTTAACAGTTACCTTTTAATATTATTATAAACAGTATTTATATAGTGCCAACATATTACGCAGTGCTGTACATCAAATTCATACACATTAACCCTACATAGCATTCACTACAAGAGCTACAACAACCCCTGTTTACCCCAGTAGCAAACAATATTATTATTGTTATTATTATTAATAACCAGGATTTGTATAGCGCCAACATATTACACAGTGCTGTACATTAAATAGGGGCTGCCAATGACAGACAGGTACAGACAGACACAGGAGGGGGAGACGACCCTGCCCCGAAGAGCTTACAATCTAGGAGGTGGGGGAAGCAGTACCTTTTAATGCAATTTGGTGTTATAGAACAATATGTAGAAAAGTAGCTTCATTTTTTTCACTTTTAATAATAATAATAATTTTTATTAGCCATTGCAAAAGTTAAAAAAAAATTCAAAGCAAAGCAGCAAGTTTACTCGTCTTCTTGTATTATGGAGGAGCAACCTTGTCACCCTTGGACAGGAAAAATGTTTGATACAAAGCAAGAAAGCTACAAAACCACAACATGGTTTAGTGTTAAAATGCAATGTTTATTGAAATAAAATGTACACAAAATAGGAATTTTGCTTTTATGTCTCCTTTTATATCATGAAATGCTTTTATGTCTCCTTTTATATCTTTCGAGCGCATGAAGCCCAGATTGCGCTGCCATTTCTTTCGCCAGGTGGTTCATGTTGACCGACGATGTTCTGGTGTCTCTTCCGTGCTAAGGTTTACTTTCAGCATTTCTCCAGGGCTACATGTACTCCATGCTGCATACTGATGTGCATTTTTTTT
>NC_092858.1:164477804-164483322 GCF_032062135.1 Pyxicephalus adspersus
TACACACTTCCAATGGTTCTCGCCCGATAATCGGCTCAGGGCCGATATTGGATGAGAATTTGAAGTGTGTAAAGCGCATGTCGTTCATCTCCTGAACTATCGTCCTGGTGGATCCACGAACGATGAACGATCGTAATCCAAGTGAAGGGGGAGAGCGCGCAGTGGGGTGCCGCTCCGTCGCTCTCCCCTTTGCAAAGAGCAGAACGGTGATGTATGTACAGCATCATTCATGCATCGTGGAGTGCTTAGTGGGTGGAAAGGATCTTTCATGATTGCAAGTGTGTTTGCGGCTTAAGGATCTTTGGTGATCTCCTTCTAATGAACAGAAGGTGCGATGATTGCCAGTTGTCCTCGTAACTAAGCTTTTTCTTGCAACTCATCAAAGAAACTTTGAATAGAAATCTTATCCTATTCTGTGATTATTTCTGTATTTTTCCTGCCACCAGAACCATTACATTGGGCCTCTTCGTCATCTGTGTACCCTCCTGTACCATGCCCAGTATTTGCCTGTCTGCTCCGGATTATAACACTCCGGACTCTGTGTTCCAACCAACAACCATGACCTCTGCCTGTGATTTATTGCAGCATGAACTCTCTCTGCCCTGACCTCAGTCTGACATCATTATACATGTGCCTAATGAGTCTGCAATTGTTAGATATCACTACAGGATAACTGAGGGTCCCACCTGGACTGTGCTGCAGACACAGAGAAACTTATATAAAATGAAAAGATCCTGATGAACCATCAGCTTGAATCCATACCTACCACTGATGATACAGAACATTCACATGGACCCAGAACACTTCACTGTCACATAGTTTTTGTTTAATTTTACTGCATTTAATCGCAACCCAATGCACTACTATTGTAGCATGCAACAAATTCATACTGAAGCACACTGTAAAATGTCTTTTTTGTCAAAGTTTATGGTTTGCTGCCTATTCAATGTAAATGGGTCACCTTAGAGTACACCTTGAGTAATAAAAAGTTTGTTGTCAAAGATACTTCTACCTCCCTAATACAAAATTTTCCTAATAGTGCACACAATCATCTGCCAAGATGTAGTAACTCCCATGTGTACGTGTTGTGTCAACTGTGTTACCAAAAAAGGCCAAAGATGCCAAATGCAAAAGAAGACAAAAAAGTCAGTGGCAGTGATAGAGCAATGAGGGATATCAGGGGATTTTGGCAAGTAAGTCTGCTGTAATGTTCACATTTACTTGTATAATTGTACATTTTAGCAAAACCCAGACAGAGGAGTTAAATTCGCCTTTGAAGTCGCACCCAAAAAGCACAACAAAAGTTGTGTTAACATACGTAGGATAATGCAATACTTGGTATGTACAGCGCTGCATAATATGTTGGCGCTATATAAATCCTGTTTATTAATAATAATTATAATAATATTAATTAGTGATTACATTGTGCATTAAGTTTCCTCTGAGCAATACCCATTTGATCATGTGCAAAAATTCCTGATGGCACCTTGAGCCTCAAGGCGGAAATAAAATCGCTATACTGACCTGTTGCCATTCCGTCGCAGGTCACTGCCATCGTCTTCCATCTTCTGTTCTTAGCCATCATAATTGGATGTTAATGACGTAGCTACCATCAGTGCACAAGAGTTCATTCAGTCCCAGCATTGACATTTCCTGGCAGGTAAGATTGCTTATTGCAGAAGGGACATCACCTGCTCCTTTCTGTAATAAATCCCTGCCTGATCGAAAATTTTGAAATTGGATCTTTAGTTCCATCTTAAGGACTTGTCTAGCAAGGTGGTAAGATTATTCAGTATTTACCACTTCCTCACAGTGGGGAACCATGTCCACAGGTAAGATTCTACATATGCATGTATTATCTCACTTGCAGCTGCCCATAAGAAATAAATAAGGGTCATGGTGAGTGGTGCAGTACCTGCCCCTGCCACTGGGGTGGACATAGTAAAAACCAGTTTGGTGATGGGGGCAGGTGAGCAAGGTGCCAGCCTCCAGGAGGTGGGTGGGCAGAATCACTGTCCCTACCACCACTACAAGGGAAGCCATGACTGGTTGGAGCATTACATTTTAAAGATTGAGTTTAGAGGTGGTCACATATTGGTATTTGCCTGGTACTAGTGGTGAGTTCAGGCATTAGGGTATTATTATCACTTAATTTAAAACTGTGGCACCTTCCTTATTCCAAAATAAACTGCTTTTTTTTGGACAAGGCTATCTTTATGATGGGTGATGGGAGTACATGGGCTTCTCTGTAGTCATACACCGGGATCCTTACATCTAACCCAATAAATGCCGAGCATTTCCAGTATCGTTTTTGGTATTTGCTCCCCCTCTCACCCCTCTTACCAATTCTACCAATTTTGCTCTTTGTTTCCAGGTTCATATTTTCAGTTGGACGTCCTCCCCTCCTGGTTATTGGTTCTGCAGTCAGTGCATTGTTTCTGCTGTGAAATCTTCTAGCAATGAAACAAGTCTGTGGGAAAATTCAGCAAGACAATGAGATAATCCTGTCTAGTGCATTTCAAGCTTCCTAAACAAAAGAAAGCTAATTACAAATTTTCTTACCCATTCAGTGTAGAGAAGAGAGGTGGGAAAAGGCGATGAAGGGCTGCACTTCATTTCATACTCAAATGAAAGTCACATTTTATTAGAAGTGATGAATAAAAGGGAAATGCTTTTGGGCTTAACATGGACCAAGGAATGATTGGATTATTCCAGTTCATAGTCAGGCAATGTATTGTTTAAGAGAAGCTGCAAAAAACACCCAACAAAATACTAAAGTACCACTTGACTAGTAAAAATACCAGCAGCAAGAACTTTGCCGCCATGTACCTTGTGCTTGTCAATCAAATGTAAGACCTATATAAACCTCACTTCTGCCAAAGCTGGAGGTGGCACAAGCTTGGAAAATGTGGCACCTTACCTTGACTGGCCATTCTACCTATAACTGAAGGCTTTATAATTAGAGTGATTCAGCCAACCTAGAATGGATTTCTTAAAAGTCATTTGCTATTTGTTGTTGCCTGAACCAGTTCCATTCCAGGTTTGCTGGATCACCCAGTTTCACTGATTAAAGTGTATCTTCTCCAGCCTTGGAGAACTTTATTAAATCAGACCGTACTATTCATAACGGGAGAATTTCAGTGTTAGCTGTCAAGCTAGAAAGCAGTGGGGAAGGTTAGGTGTGGCCACTTGCTTTTTGACAAGCTACAGGCTTAAAAAGCAAAAGTAATCATAGTGACAGCCCACCCACTTGCCCCCTGAATCATTTTCCCATCTTACTATAGTGCAAGCAGACACAGCCTACATTACACTGACAACACTGCTCTAAATTCAGGAGCATTGCAGCAGTGTTGTCATAGAAAGGTGAATGACATAGACTTGTACTGGTAGGATCAACAGGTATTTGTAAGACTTTGTGGACACAGTAATATTTGAGTGCAGATGCACTTTTTTAATGGGGGGCCATATATTTTTTTTGACATATACTAAATAATGTAAAATCTCTGTAAAATAAGTCAAGCCGGAAAATTTGCTGCTTTATTATTATTTGATTGATACCTGGAGGGAACACAGCCCTGATTCATTAAAGCTCTCCAAGGCTCAAGGGGATCTACTTCCATCAGTGAAGCTTGGTGATCAAGCAAGCCTGGAATGGATCTGGTCTAGCAAATAGCAAATGACTTTTATGAAATATATTTCAGGTTTGCTGGATCACCCAGCTTCACTGATGAAAGCGTATACTTGGAGAGCTTTAAAAAATCAGGCCCAATACAGGAATACACATCGTATTCCAATGTTCCTGTGTTAATTGTATTATGGATCACATATATAATATATTTCATACTCTCTAATCTCTTGTTGGCTACAATTTCATCCACACCTTGGCCTTGGTCCTCCTTAAAGTTATTTGGCCCAGGCTAAAAGCTTATGTTTCAAGATAAAAGGAATATTCTTTAGGTAACACTGGGATAGTCCAAGAAATAATAATATGCATTGAAGAGCAGATAAAAAATGCTTTAAATGCCTATTTTTTTCCTTTTATACTTGCAAAGTATCTTAGAACTCTCAGATTGTAAGCTCCTCGGGGCAGGCTTCGGGGGCTATTATGAATGCTGCAGCCAGACTCATCCATCCTTCCCTCCGCTCCTCTTCTGCTGCCTCTCTTTGTACTTCTCTTCATTGGCTTCCATTTCACCTTAGAACCAAACCCAAGCTCCTGAGCTTTGCCTTCAAATGTGTCATTTCATTTCTGACCTGATAGAAAACTACTCCCCTAGCTGCTCTCTCCACTCCTCCAATGACCTACTAATCACGCACACACACGCACGGCTCCAACACTTTTCTAGAGCTGCCCCAACTCTGGAATGGTCTTCCTCATCCTATTCGGCTTGCTTCTACTTTCTGCTCCTTTAAAAGAGAACTCAAAACCTATCTTTTCAAACTTGCCTACCTGTCTTCTTCTTTGTTTTGAAACCATCACTACTTCCCACCATTCTATTACCCCCCCCCCATTGTGTATTAATTCCCCACCTCTTAGATTGTAAGCTCTTCGGGGCAGAGTCCTCTCCTCCTCTTGTGTCACTGTCTGTATCTGTCTGTCATTTGCAACCCCTATTTATTGTACAGAGCTGCGTAATATGTTGGCGCTATATAGCAAATCTGTCTTACTTGGAAAGAGTAATTTCCCACAGCTCTTTATCTTTTCTCCAAATATCTAATTATTTTTTGTGCTGGCCAAGCCACTGTGCCCCCCTTTACCTTCCTCCATAACATTTTCTGTAATAATATAAAGTGCCACTCGAGTGACATCTCCGAGTCTGCTGGTGGTGCGGACATCACATCCAAGATGGTGGCACCCAGCAGCAGTCATGGGTGATGTCTGCACAAGGGAGACTTTTATAACCTGTTTTTGATACAATAAATTCACACACAAGGGTCTATTCATAAAGCAGTGCATATAACATTCACCAAACATTCTCTGGTGGAGAATCTTCCAAGCCCATGTATTTTCAAAGACAGCGATTAATTCTCCATCAGAGAAGCTTTGTTGAATGTTGGATTAATATATCCAATGTCGTTGGAATGAGTGGTTAAGGGACAGGGACTCTTTAAAGCGGAACTAAACTAACTAACAATAATTCTGCAGATCCCCCCATCGCATTGGAGAAGTCATTGATCGGGTCCCGTGCCGCATAAGATGCTTCTTCTTCCTGGCGCAGAGGAAGCGCCGGGCATTGCCTGCTTCTGGGTACGTCACCCGAAATCGCACTGCTCAGACGTAGGTATCCCAGTAGGCTCTGCGCACCCATTCTGTCTTGATTGACGCAGCGATTAAGACAGAAAGGGGAGGGGCTTCACCCTTTTTTAGGTTAAAAAAACAAACAAAAATATATTGATTTATTTATAAAAGGCTTGTTTTCTCTTTTATGTAAATTAAAAAGTGAGTTTGAGTTTAGGTTTAAGTTTATTCAAAAATATTCTTAAGGTGCGTACACACTTCCAATTTTTATCGTTCCAA
>NC_092858.1:164483570-164523367 GCF_032062135.1 Pyxicephalus adspersus
ATCTATTGTGTGTACAATATCTACGAACGATCGTGTCGTTAACTCTATGTGCAGGATCGGTGCTATACGATCGTTCATATATATCGTGCAGGAACGTTCGTCGTTCGTTTTCCGACGATAATAATTGGAAGTGTGTACGTAGCTTTAGCCCTTATGTTGACCCACAACTTCCAGAAGCAAACAATCAAAGGAGAATTGGCCATTTTTGTTCTTTTGAAACTTTCTTTTAAAGTTTCTTTAACATATTCTGATGAATATCTTTTCTCTGACATTTCTTGGACTATCCCAGTGTTACCTAAAGAATATTCCTTTTATCTTGAAACATAAGCTTTCAGCCTGTGCCAAATAACTTTAAGGAGAACCAAGGCCAAGGTGTGGATGAAATTGTAGCCAACAAGAGATTAGAGAGTATGAAATATATTATATATGTGATCCATGATAAAATAAACTCAGGAACATTGGAATACGATGTGTATTCCTGTATTGGGCCTGATTTTTTAAAGCTCTCCAAGTATACGCTTTCATCAGTGAAGCTGGGTGATCCAGCAAACCTGAAATATATTTCATAAAAGTCATTTGCTATTTGCTAGACCAGATCCATTCCAGGCTTGCTGGATCACCAAGCTTCACTGTTGGAAGTAGATCCCCTTGAGCCTTGGAGAGCTTTAATGAATCAGGGCTGTGTTCCCTCCAAGTATCAATCAAATAATAATAAAGCAGCAAATTTTCCGGCTTGACTTATTTTACAGAGATCATTTGAATTGACATTTGTTGAAAGAATTAATCTAGTGAAAAATTAGTGGGACCAAAAGAAAAGGTTACAGTATGTGAAACAGCTAATCAAATGTTTCGGTATGAATGTTGGATAGTTATTGCTTTATAATATTTATACATTATTTAGTATATGTCAAAAAAAATATATGGCCCCCCATTAAAAAAGTGCATCTGCACTCAAATATTACTGTGTCCACAAAGTCTTACAAATACCTGTTGATCCTACCAGTACAAGTTTATGTCATTCACCTTTCTATGACAACACTGCTGCAATGCTCCTGAATTTAGAGCAGTGTTGTCAGTGTCATGTAGGCTGTGTCTGCTTGCACTATAGTAAGATGGGAAAATGATTCAGGGGGCAAGTGGGTGGGCTGTCACTATGATTATTTTTGCGTTTTAAGCCTGTAGCTTGTCAATAAGCAAGTGGCCACACCTAACCTTCCCCACTGCTTTCTAGCTTGACAGCTAACACTGAAATTCTCCAGTTATGAATAGTAGGGTCTGATTTAATAAAGTTCTCCAAGGCTGGAGAAGATACACTTTAATCAGTGAAACTGGGTGATCCAGCAAACCTGGAATGGAACAGATTCAGGCAACAACAAATAGCAAATGACTTTTAAGAAATCCATTCCAGGTTGGCTGAATCACCCAGGTTCACTGAAAAAAAGTGTATTTTGTCCAGCCTTGGAGAGCTTTAATAATCCAGACCCGTAGTGTCTGGGAGAGGAAACATGTGAGTCACAAAATCACATGAGAGAAGACCGATCAAGGTGATGGTCTTCACCTGGGCTACTAAAGGTTAGCTAAATAGCCAGGTATCAGCATTGCTTTACAGTTACCAAATTATGGACTGTCTCTGTGTCAGGGACAGGCTAAAAAGTCAGGCTGGAAAGCAATATATTTGGTTAAAAAGCAGTCAATGACAACAAATAGCCTTTGCAGCGCTGGATCCCAGGTTCGAATCTCAGCTAGAACACTATCTGCATGGAGTTTGCAGTTTCTCCCTGTGTTTGGGTGGGTTGCCTCTGGTTTCCTCCCACATTCCAAAAACATGCGGTTAGGTTATTTGGCTTCCTCTCAAAATTGACCATAGACTATATTAACCTCCTCAGCGGTAACCCCGAGTGTGACTCGGGGTAGAAATAAGATGCTGGAAGCGACCCCGAGCCACACTTGGGGTAGGTAAACCTATGGGAAGTAATAGTAAATAAAGCCCTTACCTAATCCACTGGCGTTCTTCTTCGCGATCCTCGTCTTCTTTCTTCCTCTTTCTGGCGTCCTCTGCACCTGATTAGTAACTGGGGAGCTCCCAGTGACGTTGGTGCGTACGGACGTTCCATTTGGGGCAGGGCGGTAAATTCAAATCTTTTTGTATTGCATTCAATACAAAATACCTGTATTAAATGCAATACACTGGATTTATATGTGTAAAAGCAGTACATTGTCTTTCATGAACATTTATTTTACAGTATATTATATTAATATGAATATAGTATTTATTTAAAACAAAAAAACATATTTTTTTAAATTTATATAATTTATTTTTTGACATGATTTTGTGTTTCAAACTTTATTCTACTCATACTATTATAATATACTGTAAAATAAATTTCCATAAAAAACGATGTAGCGCTTTTAGACATATAAAACCGGACAGAAATGAACCGCTAGGGAGGTTAATGACATATGACTGTGGTAGGGACATTAGATTGTGAGCTCCTTTGACAGCTAGTGACATGACTATGGACTTTGTACAGCGATGCGTAATATGTCAGCACTATATAAATACAAAATAATAATAACCAAAAAGCAAGCAGGTACAGAAAGTTCTCCCATGATAATCTTTCTTCTCCAATCTTGGGGAGCTTTAATAAATCAGACCCATAGAATATATGTTGAATAAAGATTATTTTATTTTTAAAACAAACTTTATAATTGCAAGGATAGATCTCGCTGTACTAAAGTATTTAAGTTGTGTAGATGTTTTGGTATTTTTTACCCATTAAATGAACTAACACCAAAGGACAGATGAAGATGATAAAGCCGTCCTGTATGCAGCACTCCGACATCTCTCTCTTATATGTAGTTGGCTCGGGTTCAAGCATTATCTGGTAACCTCTGTAGGAGGGCCGGACAGTAATTTCTAGTAGCTTAACGCATCATAGAAGAATAAATCATTATATGAAATAGATAACCAGGAAGACAGCTTCAAAGGGGAAACTTTTCATTTTCCTTTCAAAGCAAAAGAATAAAACAAAGCTGGACTAATAAAGCTGTTACTTCCACAGACTGTATATAAATATTGCAGATTATATCCCAGACATTGGTGACCCTAAAAGCCTGCTGACATTTTATGAGGTATTTTGGGGGATATTTTAGGATGTATAAAGGTTCATTCATAATGCTGTGCTATGGAAATGCATTTTTAGTGTTTGGTAAATATATATTGAGAGTTCTTCTTCAGTTTCACTGCGATCCCCGACACTTGAGGTTAATTACCCTGTAGTGCCCCGGGGATCGCAAACGGGAGGATTCCCAGGGAATTCTGTGAATCCCCTGTGAATCCTCCTGTTATAATTTCCTCAATCTTTTGATGGTTTCACGAAATCGGTTTGCCGAAATTTTGCGGAACCATCGGAAGTTCGAGGAAATTTTCGCAAAAATGCCAGAGGCATTCTCGCTTATCTCTAGTGGTAATGCCAAATCATACTCAGGGTTACTTTAACCTAAAAAAAAAACACACTTACCTTTCTTCGTCACTGTCCCCACGCGTCCTGCTCATCCCCGCAAGTCCTGGGGACACGTCCTGCTCCTCCGATCTTCAGCCAGCAAATGCAGAGCCGAGATCAACGGGGTTTCCCATGACGTCGGTGTGGTCGGGAGTTAACGTCGGTAAATTCAAAATCACTTTGATTTTGGCTGTATTGAGTCCAATACAAAAAAATATTCATATAATATATATATATATATATAGTATATATATAATATATAATATATAAGGGCCACCACATTAGGTTGATTTGCGCCACCATGAGGGGTCCTATAGGCAGACAGGGATCTGGCACACTTTGCACCTCCCTATGCCCACCCTCATGGAACTATTATTAGAAAACTCAAAATAAAATGTAAAGCAGCAGCAGTAATGCTATATAAATGAGGCTACACTGGATCCGGAGCTTGGAGTGTGACTGGTTGTGGTAAAAAATAAACTGAATGAGCGGATAGAAATCGCTGAATAAAGCTCATAGAAATTTGCCCCTGCTTTCTACAGGGCAGTCAATTGTGCCCCATAAATGCCCTGCATGTCCCACCAGATGGGTAGCTGACTACGGCAGTCCATGCAATAAATGCTCAGCAACTTCCTCCTAAGACAGTAAAACATTCCCCCAATTTTTCTAAAAAAACATTGTCAATCAAGAAAAAAATCCAGAAAAAAACATTTCTGTAAAACCTGTGATTAATTTTTGTCCACCATGCTGATTTGTCGAATGTATATGATTCTTTCATGTTATTTTAGAAATGCTATTGTTCCCCTGCTGGGTCAGACTTATCTCTTTGCTATGAACAAAGCTCATGTTCCCTGCTGATTGGAGGGTGCTAACTATGACTCAGCAACTGGACCTTTGCTGAGAGACCACTGTTTCCAGAGCAAAGGTCCTTCAATACTGATTCATATAAAAAAAAAACTGTAAGAGTTTGCACATCATCAATTTAAAACACATGGGGCCTGATTTATTAACGGCTGGAGAGGATACACTTTCATTCAGAAAACCTGGGATGGATTTCTTCAACGTCATTTGCTATTTGCATGCACATGTTTTGAATCCTGGACCAGATCCGTTCCAAGTTTGCTGGATCACCCAGCTTCACTGATGAAAGTGTATCCTCTCTAGCCTTGGGGAGCTTTAATAAATCAGGGCCATGCAATATATTCAGTTGGTTTACATTGAACTTTGTAATGAATTTTCAATGCAGGGCATTGTTAGCGATGATGAAACAGAATATTATTTACTTATCTTTTTTTTTTTTTGAAGGGGTAACATCCTAACATTTGTGACCTTGTTAAAAACCATACGGGGAGTTCGATGGCTCAGAGGTAGCACTCTGGCCTTTGCAGCACTAGGTCCCAGCTTCGTATCTCAGCCAGGACTCTATCTGCATGGAGTTTGCAGGTTCTCTGCATGGGTTTTCTCCGGGTATTCTGGTTTCCTCCCACACCCCAAAAACATGCAGTAAGGTTATTGGCTTTCCCTCAAAATTGACCTTAGACTACATTAATGACATATGACTATGGTAGGGACATTAGATTGTGAGCTCCTTTGAGGGACAGTTAGTGATATGACTTTGGACTTTGTACAGCGCTGTGTAATATGATGGTGCTATATAAATACTGTATAATAATAATAACATACTGTATGAGAAAGACTGTTGGCATAAGGCACAAGAACATACCGTCTTCTACATAAATATAGAAACAACATTTCATTCATTCTTTCTGTTTGATTAATTGGGAAGAATTTCCCGACCTTCTCTGTAGTTCTTCAATAACCCATAGCAAACATGGGGAAATCTGCAAATAATAATGATGTGCTAAGGTTTTAATGAAAAAAAAAAAAATTTATGTAAACCCAATTTGCTTGAGAATAAAGAAAGCATAATATAAGAATATACAATGCAAAAAACATAAGTGTATTTTATTGGCTGCTGGGGAGATTTTCTTTCACTTTCCTATTTGGAGATAGAACAGGAAACAAAAACATCTTCCCACGTCAATCAGGTGTCTCAGATTGTGGATTTGTCTCACTAGCCATGGTGCTAAATTTTGAACTTTTTTGTCTCAGTGATCACCAGGACATATAGAGGTGTGAATGTCCCCAAATAGTAATACAAATCTGGAGGGGGTCCAACCTGTCCCCTTTCCATGCCTATCCATGCACTTTAATAAAGTAATGCAAAAAGTTAATAATACATTTTCAGGTTTGATCAACTAGAATAGTGAAGGCTGAATGAAGCTTCATTCCCAATATAATGCATGTGGTGGTAATGCGTTATACCACAACACAATGACAAAGCACAGCAACCTACACCGCTATCCATTATGACTCCAATCCCATGATTCATTATATTACGCACAGAGATACATGGAACATTGTATTGTATTTCCTAGATTGTAAGCTCTTCAGGGCAGGGTCCTCTCCACCTGTGTCTGTATTCGTCTGTAATTTCCAACCCCTATTTATTGTACAGCGCTTTGTAATATGTTGGTGCCATATAAATCCTGTTTAATGACAATAATAAAGCAGCAATGCAGCACATACAGGGACTGATATATTAAAGCTCTCATAGACTGGAGATGAAAGATTATCATGAATCATGGGACTATTACCAGCTCACAAAAAGTACATTGTGGAAGTGGAGAGAGTGCAGAGAAGGTTTGCCTTCATCTGTCCATAGGGTTTATATCTGGAAAATGTTTATTTCCCTGAACTTGATGGACTAATACTTTTTTCAACCCTCCTATGTAACTATGGGATAACCTGGGTAATCCAACAAACCGGGAATGGATCTAGTCCAGGACTGAAAACAATTGCCAACTAAGTCCTGATCCTGAATCCCCCAAATATCACAGTGGGTTGATGTAAAGTTTTGCTGAGAGGGCAAATTTTTAGTTACACAACTCTGTACTGCATATTCTTTTATTATATTATATTTTATTTATTATATCTTTTAATATATTATATTAATATTTATATTTGTTGCCATGTCATATGCTTTCCTATTTAATGTACAGCGCTGCATAATATGTTGGTGCTATATAAAACCTGTTTAATATTAATAATATTAAAAATAATAAAACAAATGAGTGACATCCAAATATCTTGTATGAAACAAATGCTAATCATTTTATTCACAGTTTGCATTTATTATTAAAATAATAATAATAATGATAATAATATTAAAAAAACAATGTTGATAGGTCTTTGGTTATTTGAACCGGCTGCCCGATTAATAATAATAATAATAATAATAATAATAATATTAATAATAATGATATTTTTTGCAACACAATCCTCTGCTGTGAATCCCCTGACCTTGGTTGCGGTCAGGCTGGACCGGTGTCCATCATATCGGTGGCATCATTTGGGTTTTATTCGGAGCTGGATTCAGCTTGCACCGGGCAGTTTTGCACACACTAAACTGAATCAAACTAGACAGATGAACATACACTCTCCTAGGTCATGACATGCCTCGTCTTCTTATCAAGATGAACTACCAGTCTGATTCCCCAACCGTGTTTACTGAAATTTGTAATCCCGTTAAGTACTGAAATAGCTAACAGAGGTATTTCAAGGCGTGCCAGATGTATTACGTGCACTGGCAGAAGGAATTTATTAACCCTTTCCATGCTACCCACCAATAAAAAAATGAAATATTGGAACTAGCATATTAAAGAAGAACTCTTTTTATATTTGATCTAACTCTTCTATATAAATAGTTCCTAATATAAGTTATAATTCTATATCTGTGTATTCATGATATTTATATTCGTAGCCCTGACAGAGCTGGTAAAATGCAGCTCCTCAGTTCTAATGAAATGGACCTGAATTTGAATATCTCAGGAGGCTTCAGGCTGCTTCTTCTGTGCATGCGCAATCTCAGGCATACGCAGAAGGGGCTTTTCCTGCAATGTAAAATAAATGCCGATCTCACGCATAGGCAGTAAAATTTGTTTTTTTTAAATTTACAGTAGGAAATGTCACCCAATCTGGCAGCTGCATAGTACAAGATCGAGTGGAAGCTGGAAAAAGAGGTTGAGAATGGCTGCGCCTGGAGGTTCCTCAATCCGTATAAATGATTGATTGGTGCTTAAGTGGGAATTGTGCATAGAACACTGCAAAAAGAAATCCAGGAAAAAAATAAATTTTTTGACAAGCACAGCTGGCAATGTTGTTTCCAAAAAGGAAGTAAGGTGGAAAATCTTTATTAGGGGCATAAGGGGACACAGCAAAAAAATCCTAACAGGTTAATGCTCCACAGACGGCGGGGTAAGTGATCATGGCAATACATACAAAGCTGGGAATGCAGCAATGTGAATCATTTATTGTATGTGACCATTCTGCTCTGGCAAAACACTAATTGGATTGCATGCATCACCTGGATTATATTTATTATTATTAGCCAGTATTTATATAACACCAACATATTATGCAGCACCTTCCAAAGCCCATAGTCATATCACTACATCCTCATGTCTGCCTGATAAATGATCTTTTATGGAGTTTAATACTGCCTTCATGTTGTCACTTTGAATTAGTTGTTCATAATAAACTGAAATGCTTGACATTGTTTCATTGCATACATTACATAGACTATTGCCAGAATATGGAACAACTGAGCAACAATTTTAGAAAAAGAAATGTACAAATCTCTAGATTGCAGGGTCCTCTCCTTCTCCTGTATCCGTCTGTCATTTGCAACCCCAATTTAATGTACAGCGCTGAGTAATATGTTGGCGCTATATAAATCCTGTTTTTCATTACTAATATTATTAATAATAATAATAATAATAATAATAATATAATGCATGGTTCTGCACATGTGGATTGTTACTAGTATAACAGCGCCATCTAGTGATATTTTACTTGTAGTACAAAATACCATTTCTTTTCTGCTCCCATAGGATATAGACAAGCTGCCTGTGTCTTATATGAATGCTGAAGATATTATTATAATTCTATATATGTCCATTTATTTCAGCATAAAAACCCTGTATTTTTATTTTCCAATGTCCTAATGCATGACCGGTTACAGGTTTCTTTCTTCTTTTACACAGGTGTACAGGTCTTGATTGGTGGAAAGTAGTGAGGGTTTAGGAGTAAGAAGAAGACAGTAGGTGAGGTTGAATGGTTGGGTTTTTTAAATGAGCAGAAAGTAGGAGCAAGCTGAAAAGGACGAGGAACCACTCTGACTTCCCCAAACATAAATATTGCAAAATGTCCAATTGGTGGATGCAGTTGAAGCATGGATCCCAGCACTCTGACGTCATCCACAAACACCCACACCAGCAATGTGGTTTTCCAGAATGGGAAAACCATCAATGGTCATTGAAAAACTTCACTTATCAGATAAATTTAGAAACCATTAGTACCATTGGATACTGTTTAGATCCACTGGTGAGTACTGAGAAGTGGTTATGGAGAGTTAACTTTCCAAGCTCCAATTCTTTAGGAATTGGAGTCAGCTACTCCTTCCCTTCCCCCTCCCTTTTTTGTTTCTTCCCCTTCCCTGTCTGCGTTTCTCTTCTAAATCTGATAAATCCTAAAACTGAAAGTCTCAAAAGAACTTCATCTTAGGGCTGTATTTATCAATTATTCTCCTATCAATTAATAATGTTCCTTTATTTCCTTTTCATATTCTATTGTGATAGCTGTAGTTTTAAAAATTGGCCACTAGGCGGCAGAACAAGTCGTTGTTTTAATAGGAGCTGAAAGGAGAAGTGTGGAGAGATTCCACCATCTGTCAGTGAATTTCAGACGAATTGACTGGGTGAATAATTTATAACTAAAGCCTATGTTGTTATTTTCTTTTTATATTTGCACCCAGTAATATGTTTTCTTTTCGCTCTTTGTTTTAAACTTTTACTTGTATTTTGGTATTGATAACATTTTTTTTATTTTTTCCCTGTTTGCACTTATTTGTAAACTTTGTTAAGTGGTTTTACTAAAATTTTAAATAAAAAAAAAAAGTTTAATAGGCTGTAAAAAAAAAATTAGATTTAGGTACCTCTACAATTTGGATACTAACTTCCCCACAATGCTTATATCTACACATATGAATGGGGTCTTGCCTTTAAATGTTTATGTTTGTTCAAAATATGTGAGGAGACTGGGCACAGTTCAAGATTTAAAGTTTCAAGCTCCAGCAAATCCTTTTTACCACCTCTTTACCAAATATATTGACACTGGCTGCATGCTTACTATGGGGTTGTGATTAATACAGTGAAAATAAGACTGCTCTGCAATCTGCACCTTGAAATACAAGCTAGAAACAACTTTGTCTATATTTTGATTCTGATTGGTTCTAATAATAGATAGACAGGTAATAGAGAACCCCATTCATAAAAAGAGAGCTGCCAGCAACTTACCACTAGAGAGCACCAAATACCCTCAAATCTTGCCATAGTTCAGGCTGCATCAGCTGTCCAATGGTCACTGGAAAAAGCAACATATAGCAAGCAAAATAAGTAAAAATAATGAAATAAGCAGATTCTAAAAGAATGTTCATTTTGAGATTTTTTGTTCTGTGAAGGCCAGAAGAATGATCACAAATTGCACTTTTATCTAACACCTGGTTCTGCACAATACAACCAGTAGGGGGTGCTGGTGGACACAAAAAATATTTTTTGCTTAACATGAATTTAATTCCTCTTAAATTCTAGATATTTTAATATTTATGTTTTACTATTTATTCCTGAAACTTGAAATTAATGATGAAAGAAAAAAAATACCAATTTAAAATGTATAGAGGAGAACTTTTCCGTGTGTCTGGGATTCCTCTCCTCCACCTGTGCCACTGTCTGTATCTGTCTGTCATTTGCAACCCCTATTTAATGTACAGCGTCATGTAATATGATGGCCCTATATAAATACTGCAATATGGGCCTGATTTATTAAAGCTCTTCAAGGCTGGAGAGGATACACTTTCATCAGTGAACCTGGGTGATCCAGCAAACCTGTAATTTGTCTGGTCCAGGTTTCAAAATGTTTGCTAGCAAATTGCAAAATCCATTCCAAGTTTTCTGGATCACCCAGGTTCACCGATGAAAGTGTTTCCTCTCCAGCCTTGGAGAGCTTTAATAAATCAGGCCTAATGTGTAATAAAACATGCAATTATTTTATGTTACATTTAAAAAACACAGTAAGGGCTCCGCATTTATCAAGTTAGTGCACTTGATGTGCTGAACAAAAATGTAACATTGTTTCCAGCTACCTACTGTAACTTCTGTTTCCTGACAAGTTCTATGTCAGCAAATGGTTGTGCAATCACTTGATCCAGTGCCATATAATAGGTCTATATACCGGTATTAGGCACAGCAATAATCAGTTTCTTTACTACAAATATAAAAACACATCAACTGCTGGAATAAAAACCATGTAGTATTTTAAAGTGTTTTCATTCAATGTGTGTTTATTTTAGTGATAAAGAATCATTATCCTAACAATTAAAAAATCTCTTTTGACCCATAAAACTTACTATAGGCTGCTGAAACAATCATTTTTTCAATCAAAAGATATATATACCATATACTAAAATACAAATGCACAACAATTTTTTGGTGTATATATAGCAATAAAAGTATTTATTCTTTTATATATAAAATAGAATAAATTAAAATAGTTTTCATTGTATTTTTTACTGTACACGTTGATATAATATATTGTGCATTCAGATTACAGAAAAAAGATTAAAAAAAACATGATTTATCTATTGGGTTGAATAGCACAAGCTGGAGGTTGGGTGCTGAACTAGAAAAAAGAAATAAAGTATGTTACCATATATTACAATTGTAACAAAATGATTTACACGTTGCATATATTTTTCAATATATCAAAATGAAAAAAGAAGAAACAAAAATATTCAGAGTAAAAAAAAAAAAAAATTACAGAAAGCAATTAAGAGTTAATAAGTGCTAAATATGAAAAAAAATCTTTTTTTTTATTAATTATTATACATTATGTATACTTTAGTATATGTTAGACTTCATGATTTTATTATATGTAATACTTTATTATAATTATATATTTAATTGTTATACTTATGAGGTCTCTTTTTCAAAAAGTTTAGCTATAAACACATTAAATTCACATTTGCATAGTGCAGTGCAATAAAACTTGTGTTGCCATGCTGGCATGTACCAGGCATGTGTACAGTGAATGTAATGAAAGCACTTTTTGTGATAGGTGACCTATTCCAATTTATTTATATCCCATTCATTTTATTTTTTTGTATACTTTTTTTTTTCATTAATATTATTTTTACATTTTATGACTCATCTATTTAAGTGGAAAAAGACCCTGGATTTGGTTTCCTAGGGTTTTGTGTATTAGTTTATATTGTATATATATATATTATGTATATTATTGTATATTAGGCATTTGTTCTGCATTTTGTAGGGTTAGTTCTAATGAAGATAATAACATTTGACTTTTATTATATATATATATATATATATATATATATATATATAATTTTTCTTTTCTTTTTTTTTATTTTAATATATGGTGACATGGTAAGAATTTCTCCATGCAGAAGTGCAAAGTTACCAATAGGCCTTGTGAAATCCAGGCACATGTTAGGCTCACCCTGGTATTTAGGATCAGAACTGATAAATGCAATGGAGTCATTTGCATCTACTTGACAACAAGCCCTTCTGAGACCCATATTTGATATTCTCTTAATAATGTCTCCTACAGAGATAAACAAGCTGTACACATGGGCTGCTAATAGCCAGCATGTATAGCACATTTGAAACAGAAGATCACCTTGTCATGATAAACAGCAATTTAAGAGGAGCGTGGGTCACGCGGGACTTCTGTCTGCAATCTTTAGCCCTACCAAGTGCCAACTGGGGCCAATCATGTCACTGGCAATTATTCTTAGCTCACGCTTCAAATGAACAGGGTAGTTTTTTTTCCCTTTTCAAATCTCTATGGTAAATCAAAGCTTTGAACGATCTGTTGTAGGAATATTTAGAAGAATGATTTATGAGTTTTGGTATCCACTTATTTTTTTGTATTTATGATGAAAGTTGTCTAGTAATCATATGATTTCTTTTAATTTTATCCTTTTATATTGGCTGTTTAAGCTGTATTGATTAGCAAAGATTGAAATACAATTTGAAAAGACTGAACCATCAGCAGGTCTTACTTCTGCTTTAGGTCCCAAGCACCCAAGTTAAAAATCCAAGGGCAGCATTTTTAATAGATGGAGCTTTGCGAAGTGACCATGGCGAGTCAATGGATGAACTCCTTCCACTCCATGGATATGCGTCACCATCACTGTCCTTTAATGTCTGCCAGGCTGTATCCATCAATTTGTTTCACTTTAGTGAGCCCTTCTGTTCATTGAGTTTTTTTTTTAAATTTTTGTTGGTTCATCATTTTCATGCATTCTTTTTAATATATGAGAAAGAAAGGTAATACTGCTTCCCTAATAATAACCTTCCCTAACCTTATACCTCTTACTGATGAGAACAAGTTTCTACTATGGGTCTGTTTGTTCAGCCATAACTTTGCCATTGCAAAAATTAAAGCACTGTACAGAAGTTGGATAAAAGTTGATGAAACCAGAAAATCACAAGTGTGTGTACTGGACCCAAAAGATCCATTCCTTGTTTGAGTGTTACATTGGACACTGGATCAGGGGCAGGATTTAATTGCTTCCTACCAAACCTATGTATAGTGACTGATCACTGGTTGCTATCTTTCAGCATTAAGCCTTCTACAGACGTCAGATCTCTGGGAATGATATTTCCTTATGGTTTCCATTGGCAGATGAGCGGATGAGCATTGTACACACTCAACGTTATTATGTTCAATAGAAAGTGGATGAGAGGGGAGCGAGCAGCTCCCTTGCTGTGCTCTTCTGGATGGGAGTTCATAGCAGTTGTTCCTGACTAGTTCCAGATTGATGAACGGCATCATGGAATCAATGTACAGTAGTCAGTTTGTTACCCGAGACAAATATGACTGTTCTTGGATGAGAATCATCCGACGTGTGTACATAGCTTAAAGCGTACCTAAAAGCAACATTTTCTTTACATAAAGGGGTAGACAACCCCTATAAATAAAGTAAAAATGTTGGTGTTTTTTTAAGTGCAACACTTTTTTTTTAAAAAAAATAAAAGGGGTGCCGCAAAGTCTTGATTACCGCAATGATCAAGACTTAATGGGACCGCAGAGCCTCCCGGAATACCTACGTCACACATCATGGAAGGCTCTGGCTGCTCCTTTTGTGCATGCCCCGATTTCGGGCATGTGCAGAAGGGGCATTTTTCCTCCTAGATGAAAGAGATGCCGATCTTACGCATGCTCAGTGAGTTCGGCTCTCTTTTTTCCAGCTGCTAGGTCACTGAAACTCACACCTGTGCAGTGCAAGATCGGGTGACCAAGAAAGAAGTCCGGTAAAGAAGAGTAAAGATGGCGGCGCTCAGCACTTCCTCTGGAAGAACAAAAGGAATTCCATGACAACGTGGGACTGGATCATCGGAAGGACCAGCACCATGAAGTGACCTGCGGGATTAAAGGTAAGTGTAATTGTTTTGTTTTTAGTTTAATTCAACTTTAAAGACCTTGTAGCAAAGAGCATAGACTGCTTACATTGTCCGGGCTCCTTTCCCAATAACCTACTACTGCCAGGTGTACGATGTACCTGTAAGAAATATTCTTACCTCACCCCACGTCTTCTACCTGCAAGCGATTGTAAATTCACACTTCTTTAGTGTAGATCCTGGGGAATACAGAACAGACAACACTCTTGTAAAAGACTGGAGCACCTTCTCAAAGATTTCAT
Organism: Pyxicephalus adspersus; assembly: GCF_032062135.1. NCBI lineage: Eukaryota > Metazoa > Chordata > Amphibia > Anura > Pyxicephalidae > Pyxicephalus > Pyxicephalus adspersus. The sequence goes on from NC_092858.1 coordinate 164,497,917, forward strand.
AAGCTTTGCATGGCTAAAGAATTTGCACAGTGCAATCACACCTAGCAATGCAAAAAGTGGGTATGAGATGAAATATCAATTTGTTGTTTTTTAGTTTTACACCTGCTAACATTAGGTGATTAGGTGAAGTCTGTGCAATTTATTTGGACCTTGCATTTTATCACAAGGTCCATTGGAAGATGAGGAAGTAATACATAAAACAGTAAAACACAACTATTGTGCAGCATTGCAAAGTACGTAACAGAATCTGCACATCTATCAAGAAAAGATGCCAACCGCCATGCACGTCGATAAACAAAATGATACACCAACTGTAAAACAAACAGTGAGAGAATATTTACTGTATGTCAGGATGATATCTTTTGCATGTTTTTATACATCAAAAAGAAAAATTGTGCAATCGGTTTAGAGCTCTAAACATTAGCAGACGTATTCCCATCATTCAGAGATTGACAATGACAAAAACAATTTACACAATTTTTTTTTACCATGATTTTTTTATGATTTATCATATTTTTTTAATTTACCTTATTTTCCTTCTGCAAAAGTAGTATAATGTGAAAAGTGCAGCTTTGTCTATTGAATGCAACCTTATACATTATATCTCTGCTATGTGTAAATAAGGGTAATGAATCCCCAGTTGGCCTGACACAGTCAATACCATGAAACAAATACAGCAATTACTTCTCACTAATGCAGCACAAACAAACACAAGTCCTGCAAAATCATTGCATGAGAAGTACAGAAAGGATAGTTATCCAAAGCCTGAACCCAGCACCACCGAATGTTGATTGTGGTTATTGGATGGGAATTGGAATCTATAGAAGATCTCTATATTATAAAAAAAATCTAACCATTGTAATCACTTTGATTTCTAAATATGTTTTATACTCGTATCATTAAACTATGAAATATAAGTTATATTTGGTTGTTGAAATCACTGGACTTTGCTCTATGTCTTATGCATTTTTTGTAGATCTCAAATGGTACTACATGGTACTATACAGTGCTACCATTAATAATTAAATATTTACCTACAACATTTCTAAAGCTAGTAAGGATGATCCACAGGTATGGACACCCCCCATCTGGCAGCACCAGGGCCAGATTTTGTAAAAGGGGTGTAACCAACTCTGGGTTTATACTTTTTTCTCCCTTAGGCCACTTAGTTTGTGCTGCCCCTCCTCCCCCCAGCCAATAACAGCCTTTGACACTAACACCCAAAATCTCAACATATGATGATGACCCTGGGATCTAGGCAGGAAACACCCTGAGGCTTCTTAAACATGGGTCTCAAATACCTTTTTACCCGTGGGAGTCAGCTCAGTCCTATAAATTTAGATGTTTTTGAAGTTCTAGAACTCCCATGAAATCCCCTGCACATTTATGCAGAAGGGGAGACAGCCAGACCTCCATTTCCTCTTTTGAGGAAATCCAGGACTTGTGACTACCACCATCCTGAATCATCAACCAGAACTTCAATAAATCACTGTGTAGAGTTTCCATTTTATATGTATCTCGCTGGGGGTGGCACACTGGCTTCCATATATCCGGGGTATTCAGAACGGTCAACTGCCAGGGGATCGTGGCTGCATTGGTTGGTAGTAGAAGAGTAGGAATGGGAGGGCAACTATGATAATAGTGGGAAGGAGCTTCATAACTGCCGGAGGAACTGCCAACTCCAGTGGTCATGGTGCCCTAGGCCTTGCAGGAAATTGGCAGTAAACTCAAGCCGTCTTATCTAACTTATCTTTGGTTTTCTATGGCGGACTTTTGCAGTTTGACCCCAGTCTCCAACCAAACATGTTAGCATATGTTAGATATAAGCATCTGACCTTCTTCTATAGACATATATAGAATATTTTGTGCTGCCCCTTGGTGTCATAGTTGTGGCCCCCTATACCTCTTAGGTGGAGAGCCATTACACATCAAAGCAGCGATGAGTGAGTGATGGTACCCACTAGGTGATGACTGACCTTAATTTATATAGTATTATGAGCAAATCTACTTTACATAGGATTTCAAAGAAATATGTTAGGTTTATGACTGTGTCTCTTCAAAAGAATAATCTTTTAGTGGTCAGACCATGCCCATATGTCCAACCACCAATTGATGTCTATAGACCAGGTTTCTTCTTAGCATGCACAGTTGCATGATTCTTATGGCCCCTTAAGGAAACCAATTACAAAACTTTTCCAATGGCCTCTTATTTTTAAGGTTCATGGCCCTCAGGGCAGGTTGATCGATCAAAGTTCTGCCTAATGTATGGCTTTTCAATGTTCCTAGACATCTCATCTATAAAAAACTGAAGCTGGTTTGATGTCTTAAAAACAACATCAGGATCTCTTTGTTTCCTAAACAAATTCCAATTTGAATGGATCAGTTGTCCAGCAACAGCTATGTGTGCCTCCATTGCTCTAGTATATGCTAACTAATTGTAGGATGACAGGGCAATCCATTTCTACCCACATCCTACACCTACACGGACCATTCATCTCATAGTTCCAGGCAACCTAACGAACTGCACACATTCCAACCTAGAAAATAACTTTTCAAAAACAATGGACACAAGTGATCACTTGATAGTGAAAGGACACACACAAGTGCCCTGTGGTGAGTGTGTGTATTTCCTGCCTGGGGTGATATATATATGGATATAGGTGAGGACAAATAAAACTGTCCATGTGGTGCAAACATTAATTGTCAACTGTACAAATCCAACATCTGCAAGAGAAAAGCTTACACGGAGTTGTGGGTGGACCACAGGGCATTGTGAAGTTTGAGCATCTCAACAGCTGGTGCACAACTAATACGGGCTGATAAAGTTCTACAACAACGGGGAGTAAATCTCTTAAGCTACATACACACGTGCAAAAATTGTCGTTGGAAAGGATCTTTCACGATCCTTTCCAACAACTAAGGACTGCACGATGCATGAATGAGTAGCACTGGTGTGCTCTTTGGGGAGAACAACGGAGCGGCACCCTGCTGTGAGCTCTCCCCCTTCGCTTCTATTAGGATCATTTGTCGCCCATTGTCCTTGGACCTGCCAGGGCGGTCGTTCAGACGATGAATGACGGGCGCTGTACACACGCCAGATTCTCGTCCGATAATCGGCCAATATGGACCATATTGGACGTGTGTACGGAGGCAGATTTTATATAATGATCCGTGCTCAATGAATAAGTTGAATCAATGGGAGATCCATCTACGTAGGCATTTAATGCAACCAACTGTATTTTAATTTCTAAGGCACTGTGTATCATCAACTTTTTCCTCCCAAAAAAAGGATGATACACACATGTACACACGTCAGATGATTCTCGCCCAATAAGAACATTCGGGGTTGTCTTGGATGACCCCTGACATGTGTACAGCGGTAGTCTGACGTCTTTCATGGATTAGTCCTGACCAATCCATGATGGATCAATGGTGAAGGCTGTCAATGGAGAAGAGCACAGTGGGGCAGAGCTTGCCCATTCTCCCTCTCCATGGAATAGCACTTATTCATTCATCTATCATTTTTTATTGCTGGAAATAATCATAAAGATTGATTCCAACATCAAAAAATGATGGAGTGTACGCTTCCTTGTTCTTAATTTTTTTGCTGCATCTGCCAATCTTGCACCCCTATGAAAGTCAGGGACAGGGAGTTGTCAGTCCTGTGCAAGGAGCTTCATGGAAACTTTAAAGAAAGCTGCAGGTTTGCAAATAATTGAAAATGACAAATAACATTTAAAAGAATATATGAGCTTTACATATACTATGTACAAGTAAAGAATGTATCATGGTGCCCACACACTGCATTCCCAGACATGGTAATGATTAACAAAGTGTGCCAGCCTTCAGAATATAATAGCGCCCACTCTCCTGATCACTTAATAACAGATGATAGCTCTACAATGGAAAGCCTGAATATACTCTTAGGGGTCCATCTACAAGCTACTGTCCTTTGTATGGAATAATAGCCAATACTTTCTTTTTGCTAAAAAGTGAAACATTTGTAGGGTTTTCAGTTCTTTTCTTGAGTTCTTTGAGTCATGCTGATTGACTGACACTTTTTTTTAACTAGTCTAAGGTCCCTGCTGCTATTCTGGTTGACAGTGACAAACCAGCCAAGGACAAGAGAGGTAGCCGAGAGGACAGTCTCCTGCCACCCCCTGCGGTGTTCCAGGAGTCGGGGGCTTGGCATTGGTCTGCCACGTCCTGGCTGGGGTCCAGCAGCCCTTTCCAGTATGGTTTGTGTAGCAATGCTGCCTGTGACTCACTGCCCTGAGCAGTGGCATTTGTTAATTAAGGCACGCCGCCTAGAAATGCCCATCTGTTCCCAAACATTTAAACTTTAAGCACACTGTGTCTGAGGCAAGAGAGCTAAAGTGACCCAGTGCTGTGAAATTAGGACAAGGCAGGGGGTTACCTGAGAAAGTCCATGCAGAGCATTAAAGTTTTACTAGAAGTTTTTCAAAGTGTTAAAATGGAGGTAAATAGATCATATTCAGTTGCAAGCTTTGTGTTACAATTTCACTTTTTTAAAGGCCAACTTCAGTAAAAAATGATTTTCTAGCAATGCTTTTGGTAATATCTGTCATGATATTATTTAGTACATTGATTCCTTTTTTTAATTTCTTGTGGTAATTATTTGTTCTCCACATTTACGTGCAGGTTGAACTGTCTAGCAAACCTAGTAGTTTGAGCCAAACTATTTTTTTTTTTTGTTTTTAACAAAATAACAGTGCCCTAGATGATGCCAAGAATATGTATATAGTAATTTTACTTTTACTTTGTTACTTTATATCTTACCCTATTGGTTTGCGTTGCTGGGGCTGACGTACCTTCAACCACAGTCTTTACGGTTTTTGGAACAGGCTGCAATGGACATGTCATACAGAGATGTAGACCACAGGGGAATATGGAACTATTATACTGATGAGGCTTGATTTCACTATTTTTTAATTTTTTTTACTGTATTTATTTAAGCCAGTGATGACCAACCTTTCGGACATCACAGACCACTAAATGCTCGGAATCCAGGCCACGCACGTGTGGGCAGCCTTGTATCACTCAAAGGGGAAGAAACTCCCCCCAGAGTGACGTCATGATTCCAGAACCTGCCCACTCTCCCATCACAGGTCTGAGCCTGCTAGTTGGCGGGTCGTGTCCATACAGGGGGCATGGTCCTTGGCCCTGGCGGGTGAGCCCGACCAGAGCCGTGAACCACCAACATTGTTGCGTGGACCACTGGTTGGGGACCACTGGCTTAAGCCATACCCTTTGGAGTTAGAATTTTATTTGTCTGTTGGAACTTTTTTCCTAAAACTTCATATCCATTCAAAACTACTTTATCCAGGGTGGCAGCACTGTTAAAAGTTTACTGCAAAATGAAAAGCTTTGCCGCTGATAGCTGAAAAACTACTGGCAAATTAGGAGATAATAAAACTGTTATAGGGAAGATTCGGAGAAGCAAAACCACTGCTTAATGTAATGCTGGTAGCGCGAGGGAGGGCATGATAAATTGTTTTTCCCAATAGTTTTAACACAACCTACATCCCTTTAGCAAGCCAGTGTTTTATATATATATATATATATATATATATATATATATATAGTATATATATTATATTATTGGACAAAAGTTGGAGTTGATTTTATAGGGTAATAAAGGCTTTTCACTTATCAAAGTGAATTATCACCATGCAAGGAATTTTGAATGTGGTGAAAATGAACTTTGCAAAGAATACCCAATCACAAGGGAAAATATCTAACCGAACTGAATTTCTCTTTGCACATTATTGAATGGTTGAAGTCAGCAGAGCGTCTTCTCATTTACTAAGCTAAGCGACCTTCCCCTTGCAAGGGTATAATTCACTTTGCCTAAGTCCACTGCCTAAAATTCCTTTTGTTAATCGACCCCATTGAAATAGTAAATGATGTGGTTATTATTAAACAGTATTTAAAGTGTTTATTGGTTGTTTTGTTCTATGATACATATGTACAGTATATAGATGTATATGATATTCCTGTTTTTGTCTTGTGTAACATTGTAACCAGCCTGTTTTCCCTGTCCACTTTCTCTTCTTAGGCCCTTCACCTGATGTAGCAGAGCCTGTGTCTGTTTTTTTCTCCTCCAGCACACATCCTCTTATTATTCAGTGAAATATTGAAGTACAAGGTCTAGTGTAAGTTGCCATATGATAGCCAGGGACGAGATATTAGGCTTTGGCTTGGCACAGCCTGTCCAGAAGGCTGCATTGGGTTTAGCATAAACAGAGGCAGCTGGCCACACAGCATGGAGCGGACCGGCCTATGGAACGTGGCAGATGCAGTTTCAGCTGTTGGAGGTTGCAGAGCTTCAGCGTCCAAGCCCTGGGTCACATACAGACCCATTTCAACCGTGACAGTACAGTGTCAAACTGCCACACTCTTTCTGACGTCTGCCAGGTTTCTGTTAAAATGTAAAAGACTTCAGATTCCAGCCCTACAGTCAGGGAACCAGATGTAAACCTTACCATTTAAAAGGAAGCTCCACTTTTTAATATATTACTTATTGTCTTCTTGTTATACTTTCCAGTATTAATTTTTTTAGATAAATTCAAGTCAGTTGCAAAACTAATTTCCTACTTTTGACATGTGGAGTTTCACAAGCCATAATTCTGCACCAAAAAGGGTTCAATTTTGTCATAAAATCCCATAATACATTACAGTGACTGCCGTGTGCATGCCATTCAATGACACTAATGTTATGTTTAGATTAGTGGTAAAGATTGAAGCGTTTACCACACCCACTGTCCACATCTAGGAGCGGTTTCAGGAAAAAATGTTTAGTTTCTGCAGCTGTTTGAGGGGCCTTGGCGCATTATGGGAAAAAAGCAGGACAGGGGAGGCAGCATGGTGCATTATGGGAAAAAAGCAGGACAGGGGAGGCAGCATGGTGCATTATGGGGAAGAAGGCAGGACAGGGGAGGCGGCATGGTGCATTATGGGAAGAAGGCAGGACAGGGGAGGCGGCATGGTGCATTATGGGAAGAAGGCAGGACACCGGAGGCAGCAGGGTGCATTATGGGAAGAAGGCAGAACAGGGGAAAGATCGGGGTGCATTATGGGAAGAAGGCGGGACGGTGGAGGCAGCAGGGTGCATTATGGGTGGAAGGCAGGCCAGGGGAGTCAGCATGGTGCATCGTGGGAAGAAATCAGGATGGTGGAGGCAGCAGGGTGTATTATAGGAAGAAGGTGCAGGCAACAGGGTGCAGTATGGGAAGAAGGCAGGGCAGGGGAGGCTTTTTAGCTGTAAATACAACACCATGAGCATGCATGAAAATGCATCTAAAGCATGCATGGACCAATGTTTTGTATACGGGCCCCTTGTACAATTAGCAGAAATATCCCTATTGGTTCCCACACAAACACATACTTGAAATCTCATACTTATCTGTCCTTTTCCACTGAGATCTCCTCGTGGGCACATGGCTTGGTACCAAAAAGTGCCCAGAAATGCTATGCACCTTCCACTTTGTATTTTCCAATAATTCCAATGGACTTACTTTCCTCCACTCATGTTAGTGGTGCAGGGTTAGTTAGTTATGTGAGTTGTAAGGGATTCCTTTTTCATTTACTATATTCCCCGAGTGGCACCAGTGCAACTTTATTAAAAATGAAGGCATATCTTTATTCGCTGTCTGAGCAGCCAGTCACCACAGGAGATTGCTGGTATAGTAAAAAAACAAAGGCAACATACACAGTATGGTGACTATTTAAGTTCAGTAAAAACTCCTTTGCAGTAGAATTGGCTTTGCATTGCAAATATTAAATGCTTGCTTATGCCAATGGGTTGATATATTTGTACCTTATCCAATGCTCCCCTGCAGTCTCCACTTTAATATTATGTGTCCCCTGCAGCCTTTTCCATACATCAGCCAGGCTATGTTCTAGGCACCGATATCATCCTCTGCAACGCAAACCAATAGTAATAAAGTAAAAGTAAAATTACTATTTAAAGCTAGAGCAGTGATTCTCAACCAGGGTTCCTCCAGAGCTTGCTATATCATTGCATTGAGCAATTTGTACTTCTTAGGTAAGTTTAAGTGACACCAATGATCTTTTTGGGTATCTGTAAGGGTGACATCCTTCCAAATAGCCAGCAATGTAAGAGACATTCTTCCCACTGACCACCATGCTAATATACTGTAAACTGTGAATAAAATAATTATAGCCATAGTTTCCTGAAGACTTGGAAGTGATTTTAGGTATTCTCTTGTGTTAAAAAGGTTGAGAAACCTAGATCTGGGGTCCCCAGAAATAGTCATATACTGTAAATCATACTCTAGCCAATTCTTGGCAATATCAGAAGTCAGCCCCTGCAACACCCTTACTACAACATAACAACATTGCAGTCTGCTCAGTGAAAGAGAGGAGACTAAAGAAAGGTCTCTTCCTGCTTGCAGTAGACTGATGACATCATCTTGGACTATTTTTAATATACAGTATTTATATAGCACCTACATATTACATAGCAGTGTACAACACAGGGGTAGCAAATGACAGGCAGGTACAAACAATGACACAAGAGGAGAAGATCACTGACTGGTCACAGACTGGAGCGCAGGGAAAGCTTTTGAATTTACAAATGATTGCACTATTGTACCTTATACAGTTGTTTTATATTGTGCAATTCAGAACTTGGCCTTAGCAGAGCTGCGGCTTTTTTTCTTCAACGTGACAAGTCTCTTGTTCAATGGCGGCGGCTGTGCGTAATTGTGGTGACAACGTAAAGAAAACATTGTGTGTGAGTTTGCAGAATAATAGCTGACATTACTGCAAACACAAAGGTATTATCACATAATATTAGCACAAGGTGCCTTTCCTCTCCAAACATCTGCTCCCAGGATGGATTGTTATTGTAACTATGTGTTTCCTTACAGCAGCTCCCTGGGACATTGCGCGCCGCGCACCACACACACTGTTCTGGATCTGTTCTCAAGTCACCGCAGTCAGCTGCCCGTATGATGGCAATTAGGAGCAGTTAGTGTGCAGATGAGGCTCGCGAGTGGCAGGTGGTGAGAATGGAGCTCAATTAACGAGCATTGCACAGGATTTCTCTTTAATGAGCCCGGCCACCTTGTGGGAGGGGGAGAGATGAGTGACAACGTTAACTAAAAGAGGCGATAAACCGCGCGGGCCACAGGCCAGGCAACAGGTAGTCTAGCAACCTGTAAAATCTCCTTTATCAAAGAACCTCAAACCTAACTTTAGTGTTAGGTTTGCTTTAATTATTTCTCCTTTCGGATTTATTCTATGTTATGTCCCGCACAGACTTGCCCCTCTGTGTTTTAGATCGGCTCCTCTTCCAGGATTGAATGACGCCCAGTGGTGTTTAATCCACTTCCTGTAAGCCAAGAGTGTCAGGGACACGCCCCCTTTGGTATACATCATTAGACATCCTGGGCTCATAGTATAATACTACAGGGCATTTACTCCACTTCCTATGAGCTCTGCTCATCAATTACACTCTTTTTGTTTTTATGTCATCAAGCTGTCCTGAGCAGAACATTGAATTCACTTTCTGTTATCCCAGGATGTCAGGGACCCGCCCCCTTTGGGGTACATCATTAGGTTGTTTTAGACTCACAGAAGAATAATGCAGGGCATTCAGTCCAGTTTCTGTGAGCCCAGGGCATCAAAGACTCATCTCCTTTAAAGTATGTTATCAAGCTATCCTGGGCCCACAGGAGAATACTGCAAGGCATTCCATTCACTTCCTGTGAATTCAGGGCATAAAGGACCCATTCCCTTTTCAGATACATTATTAGGTTGTCCTAAGCTCACAGGAAAATTCTGCAAGACATTCAGTCAACTTCCTGTAAGCTCAGGCTGTCAAATCCTTGCCCCCTTTGGAATACGTCATCAAGCCATGTTTAGTCCATAATCTGAGTCCAGGGTATCAAGGATCTGCCCTCTTTGGGGTAAATAATTAAGCCATCCAGGGCTCACAGGAGAATTCTGCAAAACATTTAGTACTGTTCCTGCGACCCTAGGGCTTTCAGAACCTGTCCCCTTTGGGGTACTTCATAAATAAGCCCTGGGCTCATAAGAAAATGCTGAATGGCATTCATTCCACTTCCTTTGAGCCTGGGGCATCAAAGATTTGCCCCCTTTGGGGTATATTATCAAGTCCCCCACAAGAGAATACTGGAGGGCATTCAGTTAATTTCCTCAAAGCCCAGGACATCAGGGAACTGTTCTCTTTGGGCTAGAAGCCAACATCAAGTTTTCCTGGGCTCACAGAAGAATACTGCAGGGTTTTAAGGTCCACTTCCTGAGGGTGTCAAGGATCGGCCCACTTTGGGATACATCATTGAACTATCCTGGCTTCACAGGAGAATACTGCAGGGCATCCTCTCCAGTTCCTGTAAGCCCAGGACCTGCTCCCTTTGGAATATATCATCAAACCATTCAGCAATCACAGGAGAATACTGAAGGCTTTCAGTCCACATGTGAGCCGAGGGCATCAAGGACCTGCACCCTTTGGGGTATATCAATATTCTGCCCTAGGCTCACTGGTAAATACTGCAGGGTATTCAACCCACTTACTGTGAGCCTAGAGCGTCAAAGACCAGCCCTCTCTGGAGTTTATCATCAAGTTGTCCTGGACTCACAGAAAAATACTGCACGACATTCAGTCCACTTCTTATGAGCCCAGGGCGCCAAGGCTCTGCTATCTTAGGGGTACATCATCAAGTTGTTTGGGCCTCTAGCAGAAGTGTTAAAGGCTAAGAGCGCTCAGCACGAATTCAAGCTGCTTGTGTCACCAGTTTCTACATTTGTTCTTAAAAAAAATCCATAAGAAGGAGAAGAAAGTTTTTTTGGGCAAGTATTTGCAGAGATTGTTTTTCTTTGCCCAGTACAGTGGAATGTATGAAATCCAAATATTCAGCAGGATAAGCAAGTGACATTTTCAAAAGAAGATTGAAAAGAGGCAGTCCCTGTATTTTACCCTTGGAAAGTTTGCTTTAAGCAGCAGAAACCATCATTATAAAATCTTCCCAGCTCAGCAATTGTATGTGGTCACATGACTGTATGGAATTTCATAATTTCTCACCTTTATGCGATCATCATCACCTTCTAAGGACTTTGTGATGCAATAATGTTGTGAAACTAAAACAACTTGCAATATATTTTCTCTTGCACCTTCTTGCTTCAATGTGGAGATTCTCCAGTGTACAGGACACAAGGGACCTCTATTACATTTTTATCTTTTAATGACTTAGCATGTGTTCAGATGAACTCTGGGGCCCTGTTGATACCCTGGAAATGCAAATGTTAACAAGGGACAATGTGACAAAATAAAAAAATTTGTACACACTTCCAAAAGTGTCCAATTTCGGGTAGCTTCTACCCGTGGCAGCCCCACTGATGATCACTTACTGCCATCCGCTGTCAAATTGGCAGACGATGCAAATGCAGTCAACAGGCACACAGGATGGCTTGATCCTATTGCGGGTCTGAACCTGCACTAAGGTGTGGACATGGAAATAGGTGGATCACTGATTGACAGCCTTCATCTTAACATCAGAGGCCAAGAGATCAATCTATAAATCTTTTCACCCATGATTTACCCAATCATGAGATCAATTTATAAATCTTTTCACCCAGGATTTACCCAATTTTTTCCTTTATTGTTCCCATTTTGGCACTGTATTCAATTAGATAATGTTTGAATCAGCTTATGCTTCATAGTTTATTCCACCACTATACATGTGTTAATTTTGGACAAAAGTTATGTGTTACCAGGAAAATTAATTTAAAATCACAACTGCGCTTCAAGTAGAACTAAAAACAAACACACTTACCTTTAATTCTGCAGGTCCCTCAATGGCACTGGTACTTTTTATAATTTAATCCTGCATCGTCCTGGAATTCCTCTGAATCCCAGCCGGGCTGAGGAAGTGCCAGGCACCGCCATCTTCTTTCTTCTCTTCCATCTTCTTCCTGGTCTTGTCTTCTTGGCACATTACCCGTTCTTGCGCAGGTGCAAGATTGGGTGACGTAGCCGCTGTAAATGGGAAATAAAAGAGAGCTGATCTCACTGTGCTTCTGTGGGATTGGCATCTCTTTCCCTTAATAGAAAAAATGCCCCTTCTGCGCATGCCCTAAACTCAGAGCCCCCCGGATGCATGACGTAGAGCAAGGGTGTTGCACTTAAAAAAATAAAAAATGAATAACATTTTCCCTTCACATTTAAGTGTTGTCTTCTCTTTTTTGTAAAGTGAAATAGCTAAGTTTAGGTACGCTTTAAAAAATATTATTCTTATTAATAGGGGGCAACATTTGTGATATAAAAATGTTTTAGGGTATCTATATAAAAGGCATATCACCAGAAAAGTGGTATTTTTTTTTCTAAAATAACAGCACCTCTTAGATCTTCCTATTTGTAAAAATAATGATGCGCTGACATTATTATTTTCATGAGTGATCGCCAGTTCAAAGTACTTATTATTGGCACTTTTCCATGCCAGCTTGTTTATAAAGTGACAGTCAAGCAGACCTGGCTGTCACTTTATAAAGGACTATAGAGAGTGGTGATCCCCATAGGAAATAGTAGGGAGGAGTGTTGTTTGTTGCAAACTTTTTGCTGTAATACTACAAAAGTATAAAATGCAACTGCAATGAAAATATTTGGTTATTGTACTCTACTGCCAATTATAGGAATCAGTTACATCATTCAAGTGAAAGCAATTTCTGATTGCTACTTTATTGTAAAAATGTATCAGCGGGTGTTCTCTTGTTCTCTACTTCTGAGATCACCAGGGAACAAAACCTATTGCCAGTTTTTCTACAATATTTATTTCCTAATTATATAATTAGATTTAGGCACCAAGTATCATTACTCATCTTATAACATCAAATGATTTTAAAACATAATTTATTTTTGCATTAAAAAGTATACATGAGATATAAGTTTACAATTTTTGATCCACAGTTACAATAAAGATGTTATAACAGTTGTCCCATTTTTCATTTTTCGACACGTTTCACAAACAACATTGCTTCTTCAGGAGACATGGGATATATGAACAAAGCAAAGTATTGCTAAATCTCATCAAGCTCAGTGTTGATCAGGAAAATCTATCCATGTGTGTAAATGTACTGGATCCTACAAAGATCTTACATGACAATGTTGGCCCATCACACGACACCACGTTGGCATCACATACCTTGATACTTTTTAGAGGAAGGATATGTACCACATTTCCTCAAAATCTTTGCATCTTGTATTTTATATCTCAAACTTCTTCAAGTCCCTTCTTTTCCAAAGAGTCAGTCCTCCATTATCTGCTCAGCTTTCATGTGGTCTGCAAAGAGCTTTTCCCAGTTTTACCAACATGGTATAATAAAAGTTATCATTTTAAAAGTGGAGAATGAAAAATGGCGATCTAATTATCAGTTCACCACTTTTTATAAACAGTTACAGGATAATTGTCACCAACGCAGATCGGGCAATAACTGTAACTACAATACGCCTTGGTCCAAAGCCATGGGAGAGACAAGGGATACTTCTGTACTGGGCTCCATTGAATTCTGGAATTTTTTTTGACAAGGAGAGGGAGGCCCAGAAAGCCTAACTAGTATTGAGCTCAAAGTTTTCTGTTTGTGGTCATGCCAGGGTCAACCTATTTTTTGCGGCAAATTTGTTTAGAATGGATTTACCCAAATACTGGATTTGTTTCCCTTTTTTAGGACTGTTGCTCAGAGTGTCAAAGCATCATGAGCATTAACCCTTTGCCGATGATTATTGGGGTTTATTAAAAAAGAAAAAAGAAATTAAGTAAAGCCTTACCAACTTACTTCTAGGGACTACACTTAACTGGTTTAAACATGAAGGCAGCAAAACCAAATTGTTGTGTAATTCACAATGTATCGCCTTACACTTCCATGAGCCATACAACCTATACATCTCTAAACTGAACTTTTGTCAGCTTTGTATTGTATGAGAAGAACGTTATTAGGAATAATCCCTCCATATCTCATAACATTAAGGATAAACTTTGAGGTCAGTTAATGAAGGAACATTTGTGCGCTCCCGCTCTTGCCGTGACCTTCGTATTGTGAGCGTTGGCTTGGCGGCTGTTGGAATCGACAGTTCAAACACATGGCACACGCTTTCTCTAAGGCTGATCTGTAGCTTCCTTCAGCTTCCTCCTCTAATTAGACATTGGAAGTCAAAGTTAATTTGGTGTAAAACATTTCTTGACTTAATGATATTTATGGGCAATTAAGCACGTAGTAGACAAGAATACTCATTCGGATTTCATCCCAGGGAGCCACAGAGCTCCTCCTCCATGATTTTCCATTGAAGGTGTCTTTCCTCCAGAGAGAGAGACAATATTCTGGGAGATGATATGTTGTTAGTGTAGAAAAAACATCATGATTCCTATACAATCATAAACGTGAGGACACGGCCTTCACCTTGTTCACCTTCTGGGCTAAATGACCAACTAGTCCCAATGGGACGGTTATACATGAGGTAAATTGTAAGAACAAATTAAATCTATTGGTGAAACTGTTGTAATGTATGATATGTATAATAAAAAGTATAGGATATGCATTTAAAGAGGAATGCTTACTGCAAATATAAATGACACCAATATTGCAACTTTATATTCATCAATAAATCATTAAACATTTTTTCTAATGTAAGCAATATATGCATCTGGATTCTATCTAGTATTGGCTGTCCCTGTACAGCAGGGCCCGAATGTGAGAAGAACTTTTTGTGCTTTCACTGCCCAACCTCAAACTTCAACATGTCCTTGGACTGGGTTTGAATGAATTGGGTTTAATGATGTTGACTATCAGACTAAGGACATCTAGCAACAGAAATAGAGAACATCACGGAGTCTTCAGGCAGAACTAAATCTAGAGGATGCTTGCCTATGCTCGTTCCATCACGGGCACCACCATCATCTCCAATATTATCTTCTGCATTTCAATCTTCGAACATTGGCTGGGCCGAGGTGACATTTAGTTATGGCACCCCCAGGGGATGCTGGGATGTTCCAGATATCCTGCAATCAACAGGGCAGACGGAGGGCATTCTGGTAGTTTAGAATACTTCTTGCAGAAAGAATATCGACTGTCCCCTTGTGAATTAAAGCTTGACCTGATTTGATGCAGATTACTGGCTAGGAGTAAACTGGTAACAAGGTTACTTAAACCCTTCTGACAGCCTAGTTTACATTCCATAGACAGAATTAAAGAGTATCTCCAGTAGAATCCCAGGTTAAAAAAAAATAAATTGGACCTGATTTATTAAAGCTTTCCAAGACTATAAAATCATGTCAGAACCTTGCTGATCCAGCAAACCTCGAAATGTATCTTATCCATGATTGAAAACATTTGCCAAATAATAGCAATGATTCCAAGTTTTCTTGATCACCCAGGCTTGAAGAGCTTTATTAAATCAGGCCCATTGACGCAGTGTTTGTGGCATACAAGTAATACCTCTCTGATTGTTTTTTCTTATTCCTCTGAATCTCTCTTTAATTACTTTGCCCCCAGGTCAGCCCTGGCTCTGACACTGATACACAGTCGAGATTCTATTCTATTGGATTCTGTTTTCTTCCCGGTCACATGTTTGCTACCTGGGAGATAAGGGGATGCGACAAGGTCGTAGGGATCGGACACTGACCTACATCCCAGTGTCATCCTTTCATAGGCAGAGTTCTTGACCTCTGAGCCAACTCCAGTGAACCCAGTTTCACCCTCTTTATCCTTTCCCAATATACCAGCAGCCTACATGTCCTTTATTCTACACTGAATCACACAATACATACAAAAGTCCCTTTCTGAATATGTCCCAGAACAAGAGATCTGTTGGCTCAAGGGGTGGGGAGAGTTTAATTAATTGGTTAATTAAATTGATGAAAATGTGTTAGTTTAAGACTTACGGCTGCCCCAAATCACAAACCCTCAACATTTACAGACTTGGGTTGTTACATTTTGGCAATGGCATTATGTCAAAATTACTCAAAATGAGTTTAAATGTAGCTTTGGATGTGTTTTCTGACACTCGTAGAATTCCTTTTAATTCCTGAAGGGGGTATGCAAACAAAAAAATAGAGTGTTGTTGTAGTGCTCTGCAAACACATGGAGAACTTCGCTGCACAGATCCATTGACTTCAATTGAGGACTATGGGAAGCTTTAAAAGTTGCCAATGCATGCTGATGGATGCTAAAAAAAGGAGGCCCTGGGGAAAGAAATTAAGCTTTGGATAATTTAGAATAAAACAATTAATAGTACATTAGCTTTTATTTGGAATTGCCAGAATACATATGACTTTGTATATAAGCAAATACATTCCAAACCTAGAATCCATCCCTTTTGGTTGTATAGTTAGTTACATATATCCACCGAGCCCAACCAAAAGATAAAAATTAAATAAATTAAAAACCTGCAGAATAATCCCTTACAAAACATGGTTCCAATGAGCCTGATTTATTAAAGGCTGGAGGAGATAGATTTTCTTTAGTGAAGCTAGATGATCCAGCAAACCTGCAATGGTTTCCATAAATGTAATTTGCTATTTGTTAGCAAATGATTTCATTCCTGGACCAGATTCATTCCAGGTTTGCTAGATCACCCTAGTTCACTGATGAAAATGTATTTTCTCCAGCCTTGAAGCCTTTCTCCAGGAATCATCAGAAATGATTCCTCCCTTATTTTATAAGCTGAAGTTCTGACCACTTGTGGGAACACCGATCCCATGGTGGTTGGCACCTTGCCAGCCCCTTGCCACTCAACAGCCCCAAAAGCTATGCTGGAGCTTAAGGAAACAGTATTTAAACATTTGACAGCTTTCAGTATTCCATTGCTCACTAATACCTCCAAATTATTACCTATGGGCAGCAGAAGAGGTATTTTAGCCACAGGCACTGTTCATGGAAGTGAGGAAGTAGTGATTTCACTGAAATCTCACATCCCATCTATATATCCATAGGCAATCAGATTCTGCCTTGATGAACAATTTACAATGTTTCCCCCTATTATTGAGATAAACCTATTTCTAATATGTATGATATATAAGACATCAGAAATGGTAAACATACAGAGTTTTTTTGGCTATTTGGAGATGTGTCCCCATTGGAATATTTATCTTTTTATTCCTGTTATGATGAAAACTTAAAAAAAAGGATAAACCAGCATGCACTCCAAATACTGCACATTGTATCCATGAACTATATACTGAACACAAAGTTCCTCCATAATGAGCTATG
The DNA here is from genome assembly GCF_032062135.1 of Pyxicephalus adspersus. NCBI lineage: Eukaryota > Metazoa > Chordata > Amphibia > Anura > Pyxicephalidae > Pyxicephalus > Pyxicephalus adspersus. The sequence goes on from NC_092858.1 coordinate 164,515,185, forward strand.
TTCTGAGCAAAACTAATTAGCACAGGTAAAAAGTGTTTATGCTGCTGTGGAACAGCGTAGAGAAATAGGCAGCACGTCTACCTTTTTAGTGTTCTGTCTGCAGTCGTCCTTTTCACCCAGCGGCAGCTGAGCATAAGTCAGCTCACATATATAAAGGTTTGTGCACAACTAAGCTTAATAATAAGATCTAGCTACCAGCTATGATGTGAACCTAGGAACTGAAGCTACAAAGCACCTGGACTCCAGGACAGAATTTAATAAGATCCAAAGAAGAAAAAAAGTCATCAACCTTGGAGCTCCCCACCATTTGAGAAATTTAGCTTACATATCTATATCAGCAAGTTTTGAATAAGTTTCTTTCCTGGTAGATTGTTGGGAACGGTTTGATAGTTTAAAGCAGATATCTAATAAAAGTCAGTGCATGACACAGAGGGAATATTGGGGTAGCTGGGGATTTGACGAACGTATGGACACCGTGGGTGACAACACGCTCATCATGGAAAATTCTGTAAGCAGGGATTTAGTGCTGATTCTATTTTAGGTATTGTGAGAATATTACAGTAACATATTACATCATTCTTAATTAGTTCTATGCCACTTTCAGTTCTCCTGGTGTTTACCCTGATGGTAAATGATGATATTGAATGCTACACCTTAAACATATGAATACGATGGCTGTACTAGGAGCAAGTAATCCAATAGCAGTTGCAGAATGCTGCAGTCATATTAATGGCTGCCACTACCATGTAGCTCATCTCAAGATAGCATCAAGCTAAGTACACATGCCAGATAATCACCGGCCGAGATGAATGCTTATGCTTGTCTCGGGCAAAGCACTTATGTGTACAGTGGTCCCCCCAACATCGCCACAGTGTAATAATGAATAGCCAAATGGGAATGACTGCAGTTCACTCTAATGAAGGAGAGCACAGTGGGGTGCAGCTTGCTTGTCCTTTGGAATTTGCATATACTTTAAAATTGGGAATACAAGCACAACAGTTTACTGCTAAAAAATCGAAATAACTGGCTCTGAAAGTGGTACACCTGAAACTTCCATGGTACGACTATGTCTATAGGGTTTTTATCTGGGATATGTTTATTTCCCTAGTGGTTGAACTTCATAGACTTATGTTATTTTTCAACCTAAGAAACGTGGTAGGAATATGGTTTAGATAAGATAAGAACACATGAGAAGAGCATGCAGTAATTTGCAGTGGATTGATTGTTTGTTCTTATTCAGATTTATTGTTTTTTCAATAAATTTCAAGTTTGGCCTGGGACATGGTCTAAGTTTTTATTTTTAGCCCCCTGTGTATTTGAGTTTCACACCCCTGATCTAATGGATACGTGCCTGCCACAGAATGGAAATCAGCGATGTGCAGACATTGGTTACATAGTGTGTGTGTCTTAACCCTAATTATATTTTATTATCTATCTATCTATCTATCTATCTATCCCCCACTTTGTCAAGGGTCCCAATTGACTGAATTGCAAGAGGTGCAAAAGTCAAATCCTGTGATTTTTGGGTCCCACTATATATTTGCCCAGGGTGCTCACCTTCACCAGAGCTCCAAATGACAGAATGGCAAAACGGAATCCTGTGTATTTGGGCCCTAGTACATTTTTCCCCAGGGCCCCCACCTTTTATTAGGGTCCCAATTGACAGAATGGCAAGAGATGTAAAAATGAACTTTGGGCCCACTACATATTTGCCCAAGAATTTCACCTTTTCCAAGCCTCAAATAACAGAATAGCAAGGGGTGAGTTGGATTCCTGTGCATTTGGGGCCCCACTACATTTTTGCCCAGGGCCACACCATTTCTAGGGTCCCAAATGACAGAATGGCAAGGGTTGCAAAAATGGCATCCTGAATATTTTGGGCCTCCACTACATATTTGCTCAGGGACACTTTTTCCATTCAATGACAGAATGACAATGGATACAAAGAGCTGGGATGCTATGAATTTTGGGCCCCAATTACATATTTCCCAGGGCCCTATTTTATCTAAATCCATCTCCCATTTATTAGTGTTCATATTTTACTGTTACTTTGCATTATCATAAAGTTAATGGAAGTTTATTTTGCATGCAGAAGAGTATAGACCCCTATCAGTGTCCCATCAGAGTGATTTCCATTCACTTCCTGTCTCAGAGATCCAACAGGAAGTGAGAACAAATTATGTTGATTGTGCTGTGCCAATGGAAAAAGCTGAGGTCACAATTTCTTTAGTTTTTCATGGTGATATCATAAATGAAAACATTACAAAGAGAATGTAAAGTGAAGAGCAGAGAATGATTGATGTGTGAATGAATCTGGAACAGAAATTGCCTCTCCATAGATAACAATATGCAGAGCCCGGCCCTTATCTGAGCGAGACAGTAAGCGGCTTCATATTCTACACAAGGACATCTTCACACATCACAGACAAGGTCATCAATGGCATTACAGTGCAGGCGGGGAATTATTGTACATATCATTGTTATATCATAACTGACCGCAATTCTGCACGCAGCCAAGAGGACCTGTCAATCAAGTTTCCAAATATGAAAGGCAAAACACTGTGTGCTCTAATCTATTGGGGTTCTGATATTGGGACATGCAGAGCAATAAATATAACATGTAATAAACATTAATATTTATATAGCACCAACATATTACACAGCGCTGTACAACGTTCATAATCATGTCACTAGCTGTCCCTCAAAGAAGCTCACAATCTAATGTCCCTACCATAGCCATATGTCATTAATACAGTCTAAGGTCAACTTTGGGGGGAAGCCAATTAATCTAACTGCATGTTTTTGGAGTGTGGGAGGAAACTGGAGTACCCAGAGGAAACTCACACAGACACGGGAAGAACCTGCAAACTCCATGCAGATAGTGTCCTGGCCGAGATTCAATCCTGGGACCCAGCACTGTCAGAGTGCTAACAACTGAGCTGCCATGTATCATTCTGTATCATGTTAGGGCCCATTTACATGTATGTAAATTAATAAGTGCCTATTGGAGCCATTCATAGTCAAGCCAAAATGGGCTACAGGGCACTCAATCTAAAATGACGATCTGCTGGGCACTGCAAATAATGGTGCTGTGTGCGTGATTTTTTTTTCTTCATCCAGCTCCATTGATATCCCATGCAATGCCTTAATATGACACACGCTAACACATCCCATAACATAGGCTAATGCAATGCAACAGGACAGGAAGGTGGTAAGGGGCCCTTAATGATAATTTAAATCCTTATGAATCAGCAGATAAAAAATAAAGAATATTCATATACTTAGGGGAAGGAAACATGTAGCGCCAAAATCAGAAGAAATTCGGTTTCAGTTTTACATGGTAAGAGAATTAAAGGTCCTAGATAAGGCCATGCGTAATTGTGTCGCTGGAGGTTTGGGATCCAGGACTGGAGTGGGGCAATACATCCCAGTTCCAAGCCCAAGAATTGAGCTACATGATACCAAATATCCTCAGAATTTGACATCACGTTTCCTTCTTCTATATTAAGTGGGAAGAGAAGTCCCCAGCGATGCCAAACCCAGCATTCTCCCCAGACCCTTTTAGCTGGGTGCACCACCCGGCACTGGCTGTTTTGTTGGTTACTGAAAAGTTGGGTCACAGTACAGAGGCTGCCACCCACCTACAACTTCATCCCACCCAGCTTAAAAAAATTCTAAGAAAAATACTGCCCAAACCAAAAATACTGCCCAAACTAATGGTGGTTCTTAAGGAGCCAACATAGAACATTTGACAGCAGGTGGTTCACTCCAGATCCAGATCCATGATTCTCCTTGGGCAGCTGCGGCTGAGATGCTACAAGTAGCACCATGACCACAAGAATGGTTCATTGGCGTGAAGAAGTAGCAACCACTCCTCATCGTCACCATCAAAACTTCGCATTAGAGAATTGTTTTGCAAAGGATTTGATTTGACCAAAAGTTCCTGAAGCTCACTGGCTCTAGTTAGGCTGTTCCTATGGCAGGGTCATCCCAAATATTGGGGACCCCATAAGACTTGAGGGAAGAGGAAAGGGAGACCAATATACAAGTACACACGACACGTTTCAGGGGTTAAGACTCCTCCTTCGTCAGGACCTGCCACCAATTAAAAAAGACTCAAACCTGAACCTGACTTCCCAATATGCACAAAGCGGCACATTAATGCCCCAATGTCAATAATAAGCCAACTCAGCAGCAATAGCAATTGAGTCTTGTGTTATAGTGGCCATTAACCCCAGACGAAGGGGAGTTTTAATCCCCCGAAACGCGTCGTCTCTGTATTCCTTATAGCAAAATTAAAGTGGTTGACTCATTTCTTAGTTTGGCTCTCCTTTCACTCTGTTACCCTCCCTAGAACACAAATAACTGAAAGTTTTAATGTTTGGAAGTTGATTTCATTTTAATTTACATTTAATGTTCTGAAGTTTTAAAGCCGTCGTTTTTATATGTTTTTTTGATATTATTTATATAAAAAGGTTCATTTCACAAATAAACATTTATGGTTGATCCGTAGCCATAAAAAATGTTCTGCAATGCTGCGGTAATAGCACTTTATAAGAAATAGCGGTCCCTGAGTTGTAATTCCATCTTTTTAGTAGTTATTTTCAGGCTGTGTGCAGCCTCGGTGGAATGGTAAGTGTCGATCCGGGGATAGGATTCATATGGGGACACTGAAGAGTGATGGGATCCTCTGAAATATATCTGCTGACAAAAAGACAAATCCTGATGGCTTTTATTCAATGCTGGAAAAATGTTTGGCTGGAGATGAATCCTAAAGGGATATGTATTTATCTAACACAGGGCTTCATTTTAGGAAGTAGAATATTTTGCTCATGTATTCTTTATACAAAAGCAATCTTTGTACCAGTTCTACATTTTGGTAGATTTTCCCATTTACACTGACACTTTATATTGGTGCTGCCATTTGCCCCATTGTTCTGCCATGTGCTCTTTTTATTTTCCTTTTCCCTTCTGAGCAGTAACATAATTTCCGTCTCAGGTTTTTTCCCCTCCGTCTCACACGAGAAAGCCGGGCAATGGTCTTTTATCAGCTTTACAAGCTCAAGCCGTTAGTGTCATGAGTAACTTGTCTTGCTAAGAAAGCATTTGCAGGCTTGGACATTGGGACTGGCAGGGCAGAGAAAGGGCCGCTTGTCTGCGTGAGAGTTAAATAGAGTGTTGCAGGTGTCGGTCTGTCAGTAAAAACTTTGTTTTAAAGGAGGCAGTGCAGGTGCTGCCTTGTGAAAATGGATGTGAGCTTCCTGGGACCAAGCAGAAGCCACAGACCAATGCCAATACCAGACAGACCGCCACTGTTGCCTCACGAGTAAATAAAAAGATGGTTCAGGGGCTGCAGTCACATTTCGCATGGTTTTGCCACGCAAGACAAAAACCCTCCTGTGTAACCTCATTGAAATGGGCCTATGTCACTTCGAGCTCTCAGTGACCAGATTCCATTGTGCGCCATGATATCATAGCCTTAGAGGAAGTCTTTATGTTGGAGGGCGCTTTGGTTTGTGCTATGGATGTAATCATTTTCTTAGCCCGCACAATGTTGCACTGTGAGCCTACGGCCCAGATGGCTCATCCACTCCGCCATCCACATCCACACAGTGACCCCATTGTTGGCCCCGAAACAGATTGCATTGTGCTTCTTCTGAAACTTTAGTGTTTGTCACTTTGTAAAGATGAAGAATACAATATTCACAGCTTGGACAGATATGCAAAGCAAGGTCCTTTTATGAAGAATGCATGTCTTGTGTTCTTCTGCTAGGCTGCTTTTGCGGGTCTTCTATCAATTTCTCCTATACTTTTTTCCCACTTGGGCGCAAGTGGCCTTCAGGCACAGGCTTGGAATACGCCAGGATTGCAGTTCTTTAAAGCCCAACTCCAGCTTTAACAAAATTAAATAATTGGGGTCTCTTTTACAGGTTAAAATAGAAATAGGGGGGAATAATTAGGAAGAAAAAAATGAATGGAGGAAATAGTTTTATTTTGGAGAAACATAGGCCATATTATCGATTTAGTTCAATGTAAAGCCTTTTATGCATAGTATAGAAGCCTTCACATTATTTCTGGTATGTGTGCAGGAATGATTTTGCTTTGGAACATTTTCTTTGAAAATAGAACAACATGGCCTAGTATGATCAGGTAAGAACTGATTCTGTATATGATGTACATGTCAATGGAAATGTCAAAGCAGCTTGAAGCATGTTGGTGAATTTTAAAAGGTCAGAAGGAGGTCAAATGCAGGTCAAAAGTTTTTATCAATAAACTTAAGGTTTGTGGAGATATAGTTGTGTTCTTCTGCCCACCAGTTTTCATTTTGGATCCATAGTCACTCGTCGTTTCTGTACATTACCTCCCCATCCCAATTAAAGTCATTTTTGCTGCAATAGTCATCTCCACTCCGGTGTTACCTACACTCTGTAATCCAGCATGGGTCCTCTTCTGGGGTGAATGATGCCCAGCATCTATGAAGCCTCTTTCATGGAGTCAGGGTGTCATAGACAAGATCGTTGATGTGCCATCAAGCCACCCGCACTTAATGGGATGGTGCCAAGAAAATTTAGGATCTGACCACCACCAGAGTACAGAAGAACTGTGGGGTAAAAGTGAGTGACTGTGCTCACTTGGGCTTTAAATTGAATTTGTTGCTGAAGAGCCTCATTTGCATGTAATATATCCTCAGAACACAAGCCCAGTCCTAATGGTGTCCCCATGTAGCTAACATTTTTAATTTTGAGATCCTGTGGGTCCATTTGTGGTATTTTTTAAAACAAATTATGGAACTAGTCTGAACCAGGAAAACACTCACAAAGCAATACGAGTGTTTCTTTTTGGCCAAACCCAATAGTGCTTCTGGCATGATGTTGGTGAACCACGCAACATATGGGTTACAGTGGACCAAATAGGTTCATGGATTCTCCCAGTGGGAGTGATCACGTGTGCCCGGAGTGGTCTTTTTTATGTCTCTGGCTCTTTTGATGAAACCTAATAGTCAGCTTTTACTATAGAGTATGTACAATTTCTGCGTGTAGATCTTTACCTCTACATAGCATCAGCTCAGCTCTTATATTACCTTTGAACTCGGAAGTTGCAGAAAAATACATATAAGCTTTCAATACCAACTGCCTGGCACAGTGATTTCCCCACCCTAATAAGTGTTTAAACAGAATTGGTCTTATGTGGATGGCATCAGTTTGAGACACTTCTGAGATCATTTAGATTTCAATGACATATGTTATTGACCTTCAGTTGACCCCAGTTTGACCTGCACCTGACCTGTTTCAAACTGGTTTTGCTTTCCCATAGAATTGTAACTGACCAGGGAGCTGGGGCAATGAAAGTGGACAAGATGGGGACAGAATGTAATCTAATGGGGATGGGGAGGAGATTGAATGGGGGTGCATAGGAATCTGGGCGGATTAGGGGGAATAATTGTAAAGAATTAAATACCTAAAATAATGTATAGATATGGGGTGGGGAGGAGGGGGAATTGTAAGGAAATGGGGAGGACAATTGTAAATAATTTAATGGGGAAGGGGATGTACAGGTCTCTGATGGGGTTTAGGTGGGGATTGTAGGTGGGGCAATGGTGGATGGGTAAATAATGTACAGAATGAGGTGGTGATGTATGGGAATCCAATGGAGTTGGAGGGTGGGCAATTGTAAAGAATTTAATAGGGATAGGGATAGTAAAGTGGTATACAGATATGAGGTGGGGATGAAGTGGTGATGTTAAGATATCTGATAGGGATGAGGGGGATTGTAAAGAACTGAATGAAGTGGGGATGATTAAACAATATACAGAATGAGGTAGGGATGTATGCGAATAGCATGGGGCTGGAGGGTGGGCAACTGTAAAGAATTTAATGGGGTTGGGACAATTAAGTACTTACCGATACGAGGTGGGGATAAAGTGGGGATGTAGCGGTTGAAGGTATATAAGTATGTAAAGGTATCTGATAGATATGAGGGGGGTGGTAAAGAGCTGAATGAGGTGGGGATAGTTAAATTATGTACTGAGTGAGATGGGGATGTATGGGATGGGGTTAGAGGTAGGGCAATTGTAAGGAATTTAATGGGGATGAGGACAAATAAGTACTGTACTGATAAAAGATGGGGATTAGGTGGGGATGTAAAGGTATTTGATAGGGATGAGGGGGATTGTAAAGAACGGA
>NC_092858.1:164523536-164563373 GCF_032062135.1 Pyxicephalus adspersus
GAATGTATAGATATTTAATAGGGATGAGGGGGATTGTAAAGAACTGAATGGGGATGGGGTGAGAATGGTTAAATAATAGGAATTGAGGTGGGGATGTATGGTATTCTGATGGTGTTGGAAGTGGGGCAATTGTGAAGAATTTACTGGTTATGGGGAAATGTATTACTGTACAGATATGAGATAGAGATGAAGTAGAGATGTTTAGGTATCTGGTGGGGATAAGGGGGATTGTACAGGAATGTTCAGCTTTGGTGGGAATAGGGTCACAAGGGAAAATAATTGATGGAGACAGAGTGGTGATAGATCAAAAATAAAGGAAAACCGGTGGGGACAAAAACAATTATATCCCCACCAACCTTGAGTTTATTGACAGACACTTTTGACCTGCAGTTGACCACCTGACCTTTTAAAATTCACCAACATGCTTCAAGCTGCTTTGGCATTTCCAATAACTTGTATGTATACAGAATCAGTTCTTACATGATCATGCTAGACTATAATATTCGACTTTCCAAGAAAAATGTTCCAAAGCAAAACCATTCCTGTACACATATCATAAATAACGTGAAGGTTTCTTCCACCATGGGCAATCTTTAAATGGCTTTATCATTGCACTAACTCTGTATTATGGCCTATGTTCAGCACCGAGATTCTTCTAAATTATACCTATTTCTTCCATTCATTTTTTTCTCCTAATTATTCCTCTCTTAAAGGCAACTAAAACCAACCTTGACTGGCAAGGAGAAAGTCATTGACAGTTTGGTTTTGTTCCAGACCTTCTCAAATCTTCTGTCTGCCAAGCGCCTGTCAGTATGCAAATTCATGCAAATTCCCGGCCACTGGACGAACACCTGCAGAAAGTGACCATCCCCAATTGTGCCGCACATCCAAAGCGAGCGGGGCTCTGGGATGCCGCCTTGCTCTCGTCCTGTCAGTTTGTTGTGCGTTCGTCAGCAAATAGCTGGACTCGGAAAAACTGTTCTTTTTGTCCTTATGAACCGCCGCTCTCCAGGAGGAACTGCTAGTGCCAGGATAAAGGGGGATGGCTGCGTTCCAGCCCTTGTGAATCCTTCTCCAGGCTTTTTTGACCTCTTGTCAGTAACAAAACTTAAGGGATTGTTGTCATTAAAGAAATCCTTATTTAAAAGGCCTGTCAGCATAAATTACAAGTTACTTGAGGCAGATAGGCCTTTAAAATGGCCGGAAAGCTAAATGTACAGCTTTGTGGTTTCACCTGCTAAATGATTTTTAATTTTAACCAGCCAATCTTGCAACTCAATCACTCTCCACTAGTGCTGCATCTATCAATGCCACTTTTTCACCCCCAGTCCCATCCTTTAAACTATGAATTATCATCAACCTACTGGCAAGGTCCTCCATGTGTTGCCTTCTACCTGTAAAACTACCCTTTTACCCCCTCTACCCCATTCCAGCACCTAACACATTTTAGAACAGGGCTTCTAAAATGAAGGATCTTTTGTGGGTTCAGGGTTCCTGTTATTATTTTTGGAGGGTACACAACAAACACTCATTTTTTTTGGACTGCTATGTTGAACACATGATAGCAGGAACATTTTGTGTGCTAGGGGTGCAGGTACAATGTTGAGTAAGGGGCAAAGAAAAATTACATTCATGTACACATTACCAGTCCATAAGTATTGACACCATTCCCTCTTTTTCCTAAGTGTTGGCGGGTCACTGGTTAGAGGAATGTGTCAAAATGTGATCCCCTGTGTGTGTTTTACAAATGTAATCTTAGATAGACTATTATTTTTCTATTTTATTATTATTTTTATTATAATATTATTATACAGGATTTTTATAGCGCCAACATTTTACGCACCGCTGTACATTAAATTGGGGTTGCAAATGACAAACAAATATAGACACAGGAGGAGGAAAATTCCCTGCCCCAAAAAGCTTATAATCTAAGCAGTACGGGAAGTAACACACAATAGGAGTATTTCCATTATTTTTTGATTTTGGTATGTTTTGGAATAAGTTACTGGCCTAGTAAAACACAATATATTGCACCTTTGTTCTTAGATTTGAATATATCACAAAAATTTAGTCTATTTTAGGAAACTGAAAAAAAGCAGTTCATATAGATGTTTCAAAATCATAGCCTATGGCCCCATTTTGCTGTGTTTCATGGTGTTCTGTTAAAAAATAATGCTATGTGGAAATTATTATATGGAAGCTGTTACACTGGCTTTTGGGGCTGCATATCAAGAAAAAAAAAGTATGTGTGTGGTTATCAAAAATAATAATTGAAAGAACCAGCTCTTTAAAAGCTCAAAACATTCCCCAAATGTTTTTGAATACAAAGATACAATAACTGTCCATAAAAAGGGACAGTGCCCACAAAAAAAAACATATTTTAGTTAAAGAGGGTAACTATTGGGTGCTGAGAACCCCTTGGCTTCTTGAATGTTCCTCCCATAATTCCCAAATCTGTTCCTGTCTACCTAGGAGATTTGAGTGTTTACACTCCTGACCCCCCTTCTACACTGCCATAAAAAAGTAAAACATCCAGAAGGTAGAATAGAAGCCACTTATAATGGCCAAAGTAGGTGTGCAGATCCAAAAGATTCCATTAATAGAGCTCCAGAAAGATATAACTTCTTATCAGGGAGTTCAACTCTCCCCTGTCCAGGTTTGAAATGGCCCACAGGTGAGCCAGAAAAAAAACTGTGGTGGGTACCAGTCATGTGCCCCCACAATTAGTTATTTTTTATGGTGTCCTCTGGTAGGCCCCTGACCCCTGCCGCCATACAAGAAATCATTGGATATGGCAGATAGTTGGCTAGTTGGCACCATATCCCCACTTCAACCCTGCCAGCATCTACCAAACACCAAAATATGGGTATTGGGTGGACTGACCAAACAATCACTATCAGTGGAATGAATGCTTTCATCATCCTAAAATACAACAATCCTCACTGATCAGATGTTAGAAGTGGCACTTGAAGTCATTTCTATTGTAATAGGCTATTCATTGTGTCTCCTGCCAAGCTTGCTGACCAGAGGCATCCAACTGGCACGCCACATCTATTATGACCCATCATGCCCTGTGTCCATCAGGCTTAATAAATACACTAAAATACAATTTTGAGATCATCCAGTGAGTACATGGGACCTGTGATTTGCAAAAATAGAAAAGGACTCCAACAATTCAGCAATTTTCATCTCACTTTTTAAATCAACCTGCTGCAAAAACCTGAATGCACACATTATCATATTGGGCATATTTATATCTCTGGTTCTATTCATATTTGAAGGAAGGTACCACAAGCAGCTAGAAAAAGTCAACCTGGTCAATTGAGTCTTCTCCTGAGGTCAGTGGGCCAGGTTGTGTCTTCACAGCACCCATAGTTGTGTGATCATCAGACCATGAACACCCCTCTCTGGGCACCTTAATAAAATCAGAGTGCTCATAGTATAGGTTACTTACATGAAGCAGCTCTGGGGAATGAAGGGGGAGCATGTCTCAGGGATAATACACAGTGTCAGCTTATTTGTTTTCCTCTGTGAATTGGCCCTCAGGGGGCATCTGTCACAGTCGTTAACCTAGTTGGAGACAGTGATCTGGAACAAATCCTTAGTTACATACACTCAGGAGCAAATGTAGGAACAGCGGTGCTGAATTAAAACTGTTACGGATCCAGTGCAGTGCCAAGTCTGTGCATCTTCTGCTCCGTTATATTCCACAAGGGTATTTATCATTGGCATCCTCTAAAGTCGTGTCCCCAAACTTTGATCTGCTGTATGCAACCATCATCACTTGTCTGAGTATGACTTGGAGACTAAAAGTGGGTCTGGCACCTTAATGTGTATGCCAAGTCGAATTACAGAAGAGGTAAGACACCTTTTGAGTTTTTAGTGCTGTCCAGGGCTCCAAAAAGCCAATGGGAATATGCTGAGCCTTATTTAAACCCATCTTACCATCTTACTATGGTGACTGCATTTGTTTTCTTTTTAAAATCCAAGGATTAAAAGATACAAACATGCCTGTTGGTTTTGCTAGAAATACATTGTCCTTGTTTCTTGTCTCAGAAATAAAATAAACTTCCAAACAACTTTGTATACCTTCCAATCTATCTTCTGAAAACTACCAATTCTCTCCTTCTTCCCATGTAGAGTGGAAGATCTTATTCAAATCAGAAGGGTACCATTGTGACATCCACAGATACTTCATAGAAACAGTGAATGAATTAGTGTGGCCTCCCTAGGATAGGAAAGTTACTATCTGATTACTAGGTAAAGATAAGGAAATAGAAGCCTAATAAAATACAACAAGTGCAACCACGATTCTGCCTTGTCCTATAACTGACAGACAGAGCAGCAAAGAAAAGACGCTACAGGTGACCATCACATTGGAGGAGAAAGCCAGCGGGACTGAGACTAGGGATGAGCGAGAATGCCTCTGGCATTGTCGCGACAATTTCCTTGAACTTCCAATTGTTCCCCGAAATTTCAACGCACCGATTTCGCGAAACCATCGAAAGAGAAAATTAAAACAGCCCTGGGAATCCTCCTGTTTGCAATCCCCGGGGCGCTAGAGGTTATTTAACCTCTAGTGCCCAGGGATCACAGAGGATTTCCAGGGCTGCATCAACAGGAGGAAATCCTCCTGTTCAGCAATAGCTCGACCTCTCAAATCAGAAGGCCGTTCTCGTTTACATTTTCGGTAAGTGAGAAATGCCCAATTCGCCGCGAGATCGAACTTAAATTTCTTGTTTGCTCATCCCTAATTGAGACACCCAAGCCAATTTCTGTCACTCCCCTGGTGTAAAGCATTGAAGAATATGAACTTTTTTAAACACCAAGTTTTTTTTTAAATATATCCAGGTTTTCAGATATATAAGTTCACTTTTTTTTCTTCCGCTTGCTGTTCTTCGAGACCTCCATCATTATCAATAGTCCCACTTCCTAAAATTTCACCTAAATCTCTGCAAGCACAGGACTTTGCATGCAAAATCATGGAAAGCAACTAAGCAACTAGTTTTTTTTTTTTAAATGAGCAAAATTTTTTTCAAAATGAGCAAACATTTACATCTAGTGCTTCCTCTTACCGCCAGAGGATGCAAGGATACCAAGAAGCAGAATTACTGCACATTTGGGGTCTCCACTTCATATTTGCCCAGGACTTTTCATTGAGCTCCTTCTAGAGTGGTTGGGCTTTAAAAGAAAGGCACATTCATGCATCTGTAGAGGTCTACAATAAAGAGAACCTGTTGCTTTGCTCGGCACAGACAAAACACAGATTCCCTTTAAGTGTAATGGACTGCATGCATTTCCTGGGGTAAATAGTAACATCTGTTGGTGTGGATGGGCCTTTGTGCCGATTGAGCCATTGCTGGATGAAAACAGAGATTAAAGATTAGGGTTTAAAGATTACATGTGAATTCAGGGCCCACTAAGGTATTGTGCCGTTCCTCTAATCTCACTGTTGTGACAAAGGTCCTCAATAGGGTACAGAAAGCAGTGATTCTGATTGGAGGATAATAATGGCAACATTGTAACAAAAAGCCTAAAAAGTACATTAAAGGCTTAATGGGAAAGATGTTTTCTATTTGTAGGTAAACTTCCCTAAATCTGATCAGGCACAGAGACATCTGACATTTCTAGAACATGAAATGACAGCTGGGACTATGAACGGGAAGTTATCATTGTGTAATGGAAATATGGCCAATGCTGGGCCAATTTTAGGTACATTTTCCTTTTAATACTTTAGCTTAGAATATTAATCATACAAAACTAAAACACATTAGTAAGCACATACTACACTACTAACCAATCAGACAATTGTCTGCTAGAAAGTAGCTTTTTGTTTTTATTCTATTCATGACGGGTTCACCTTATTTATTAAGACTGATATGTGAACAATAAATGCTGTGGTGTATTTATTATCCAAATAATTTTGCAGGCAACTATTGTACCTGGAATTAAAATGGTTTAAGGCTTCTGTTATTCTCTGTATAACAGGGCTCATACTTTGGGGGGCTCAGGATTTAAGTGTATGTAAACCCTTTCAATCAACTGCACCCTTTGATCTGTTAAATATACAATTTACAGAATTTGTTATATATCTTTGTTAGTAGAAAAAAATCTTTGAATCCTGACAAAAATCCAATCAGACAGCTTACTAATGGCACAATTGGTAATATTGATGCTTAGGGAATTTGACCAATTCTGTAGTTCCTATTGCTGGACCTGGTGTATGAAGTAGGGAAGTATATTGGAAAGTATATTTTTTTTAGCTTTGGATAGATGAGAAAGGAGGGTTACAACACCTTTTCTTTCTTTCTTTCTTTCTTTCTTTCTTTCTTTCTTTCTTTCTTTCTTTCTTTCTTTCTTTCAGACAGGATAAATGTAGGTGGAGATGTTCTTTAGACCAGTCCAAGGGCAACAATGCACTGGTTTAAACTGTTTTAATTCTTCCCCACGCTATGCAAACAATGAAAAAGTTCTGACTAGACATATTTTGAACCAGGAATTAAGGTTAAAGCCTCACAATCCCTCTACCCCCTTCCCTGGCCTTGTAAACTAAATCCATCATCCGGGTCCTTGGGAGCCCTAATCTGGCACCGCAGATGTCCCAACACGGGATCCCAACAAGTTCCTCATGATGCATTTTGGGGGCTCAAGGCTTGATTCTGTTTAATGCTTTGATAAGGGGGAACCACTGTGCTGCCAAAACAACAAGTCAATTGGTATGGAAACACAGTAAAGCGATTTTCAAAGAACTGTAAGTGGGGACATTTTTGCTGTTTGGATTTGTATGGTGTCACTGTTGTTGTGCATTATGCATTTATTTATTATATAGGGAGTTTGTGCTGGATAGTAAATGGGAGATGTAAGTTCTCTTACTTTCTAATTGTTGCTGAAGACTTCTTTTCTAGATTCCTAGATGACCCGACTAACGGGCAGCCAATTGGAAGTGTCCACCTGAAGAAGGACCCCGACTCCTGGAAAAACATGAGAAGACTCAGGACTAGAGGGTCATATGACCATTAAATTTGGTAAAAAGGACATTTTTTTTTTGTTTTTTTTTAATTTGTATTGTAAAAATAATTTTAGGGAAAGGGGGGTAACAATGAGGGATTACCAGGGATCAAATTGCTGTTAAAATCCAAACACGCCCCTTATTGTTAGAACTCAGGTCTGTTATCTTCCTAATAGATGCTTCTAAAGAATATATAGTTTGTAAATAAATACAGGATACTAATAACCCCCATTGTTATTATAAAATATTTCCCATGCAGACAACTAGCTAGAATGACGGAAGGGAAGAATACCACATTTACCACATTTTACATTTAAAAAAAAAATGTCCGGGGTCCAGCTGGCATGACTGTACGAGAAGCCCATCTGCAGCTCCGCCACTGAATAAAACTTCACCATTCGCTTTTTAACAAAATGTCTCATAAATGAAGCTGGCAACTTTTTTTTTTCACTTTTAAGACCCAAGGTAGCCAGGCCTAAGCAGCTTTCACAGCCTTTCAGTGCTGTGGTCAGTGAGGCAGCAGTAACAGTGAAAAAATGACCCGTCTACACCCAAACAATAACAGAATCCCCCTTTTAATGTTGACAACGCCCACGCCTTTCTCTGCTCTGCAAGACTCCCCACGTAGATGCAACTGTCTGACCAGCCTTCCTCTGAACAACTTAATTAAGCAAAAGAAAAAGTGTCACTTTCTGCCAACACGGAGCTGTGGGGGGAACGGAGAGAGGCCCGCTGCATTAACCAGCATTCCTCAGCTGGTTAAGGGAAGAAAGCTGGGGCTTTCTAGCAGTGCCAGGAATAAGCTCACATGCTATTGTTGTCATTTAAATGAGCCAGACCTGATGCTTCATGAACCATATCAAACATAGTTAATTAAAACTGTGCTAATGGTTGGAGTGCTGTACACTGGACACGGATAGGAGTGGCGGTACAGTTGAGTTTTTGCTTGGAAAAAGATATAGAAATTTAATAAAAATTACATTAACACTAATAAGTATGACTAGGTTTGCTTAAAAAAAAAAACTGGATGAAAACCAAAAGATTGGCAAAATTTTCCAATTTTGGCAAAATGTATTGGCAACAAAAGTTGAAATTAGGGGGATTTTTGCGTTTTTGTTTTTTAAGAGTGTGTTGTTTTTTTCTGAGGGTTATAAAAGTTTTTTTTATCTATTCTGATTTTTTAATTATTAACCTCCTAGGTTAACTCGGAGTAGCTAAAAAAGCAATATAAAAGACTTACCTGGTCCCACGGGTCCTCCAGTGTCCTGCCCGTCCTCTGGCCACGTCCTCTTCCTCCCGGTGAGTGCACTGACGTTCCCCGGGAGTTCCCGGTGACGTTGATGCATGCGGTCATCACTATCAGGGCGGCGGGAATTTCAAATTATTTTGTATTGCATTCAATACAGAATATCTGTATTGAATGCAATACATTGGATTTATATGTCTAAAAGCGGTACATTGTCTTTCATGAAAATTTATTTTACATTTTAATATAATATTAAGAGTATAATAAAGTTTGAAACACAAAATCATGTCAACATTTAATAATAAATTTATTTTTATTTTTATTTATTTTATTTATTATTTAGACAAGATTTTGTGTTTCAAACTTTATTATATTCATGCTATTATATTATAATGTAAAATAAATTTTCACGAAAGACAATATACTGCTTTTAGACATATAAATCCTGACAGAAAGGAACCGCTGAGAAGGTTAAAAAAAAAAGTAAAAAATACAAAGTTCAAATGAAAATCAAATAAAAAAAAATGACACAAATAAAATCAAAACTAAATGAACTATAATACCATAAAGAAACCAAAAATAAAGGGAAACACTAAAGAGTGTTTGCATGAATGGCACAATTGGTAATATTCATGCCTAATTAATTTTACCAAAATTGTTCCATAGTTACCATTGCTAGTCTGGGTGTATGGAATGGGGAAGTATGTTGGATTTTTTCATTTTTGGATAGAAGAGGGAGGGTTACAACACCTTATTTATTTCTGTTTTTTGTTGGCAGTGATCTGAGGAAAGTTTTAATTTAGACAATTGTAAAATATCCTTATTGGAACATTTCCCTACCAATGAAAATGTCTGACCGTACAAACTGAGATGCAGACAGAAATAGTTGTGATGAATCTGGGACAACAGGGATAGAGGTGGCAGCGCCAAGCCTTAACATGTACAAATTCTGACACCTTTACATTTGTAATACATTATATTCCCAGCAGTGAAAGTTTTGCAGAAGCAGAAACTCTTGGGAATCTATTTGTAAAGCAGGTAGGCTGAATTTACATTACATTAGAATTATTTATGCAATGTACTTGCTTTGGAAATTTAAGCAAGTCCAGTTTAATTCCAAAAAATGAACTGCTGTAACTTTATACATTATATATTCTTTGCACATTATAACAAGGTTATACCTTCTATTAACATGCATGCACTAACCTAGCACACTAGTGAACTTTAGAGTGCATTAGCACTCCATTCATTTTTAATACATAATATTGTGCAATATCATGCAATGTACCATGCTACATAGAGCTTCATTTGTTTAATTTTTATTGTTTTTTTGTGTACCATAAAACCGGTCCAGGACAGTTGAAAGTAACATCCCCAACCTTCAGAAGGCTTTTACTGCTCCTAAAATTCCACTGTAAACTGTAAAACTTTGCTCATGCCTACTCTTTATAGGGCTGTCAGTGGGGTGCATAAAATGCATGCTCAGATGGTGCAATCCTGCATGTTTTTGTAACTTTCATCAATCATTTGTACCATGGCAGTTAGATCTTTTTACTATTGTCTTATTTGTCCATGAATATTAATAGACAATTGGATCTGTGCAGAATCTGATTACCTTCAAGTACTAGCATTGCTTGCCTTAATCAGGAGAAGTAAGAAGTGAATGCAGGGGTAGGGAAACTGTTGATGTGGTTGATGTTGGAGCTGCACATTTCATAGGGAATAATAACTGTTGAGGTTTTATGTTACCCATGTAGCTCATGTGTTCTTTTTTTACACCTCGGAACATCATAACAATGATAAGCAATAAGGAACTCTAGAAGCAATAAAAATACATTTCCCAGTAGCCTCAAAGGATATAAATCTGTTTTGTGTTCACCAAGTTCATTTGTAGTATCAGATTCTACATTGAAATGCAGCAGTGGTGTCATCACTCTGCTGTCCTTGGCCTGTGCACATAGCAGAGCTGTGGGAGGGGCCCAGCAATACTGCCATCTACAGGCTGCCTGTGGAACACAATATGGGGTGTATACAAGACCAGTCAGCCTGCACACGAGAAGTGACTGGTCTAAATACAGAAATACAAAGGATAAAGTTAACTGCACAGATCTGAAAGAAATACACTGAGCACCTATTACCACTTTGCCCCGCAGATCATCTGTCCAGCAGCCTGCAGCATCCTCAGCCTCCCTTTAGCTGTGCAAAGATTTGCCTTCTTTAGCATCCCCTGCACTTACTCTGAGGCTCGTCACAGCTGAAGGGGATTTCAGGAAATGTGCAGTAGCCAATGAGCAGAGTGGTTCCTGGTTCCAGCCTTTTCCTTCTATTGGATGCTATCCTTATTTATACCTCCCTGATTTCAGGCTCTGGTTGTTGGATCCTCAGCCTTCTTACCTATGGGTTGCTCATTCACACTCTGCCATTCATTCCCTTTTGGATTGCTGACCTGTGCTTGTACCTGGATTACGCTGGTCTTCTGCCTGCCCTGACCTGTGCTTGTCCTGGACCACGCTTGTCTGCCGCCTGCCCTGACCATCAGTCTTCCTGAACTGCTGTCATCTAATTTAGTACCTGATCTGCACTGTCCCTACATCAGATCCCTCTGTCCTGCTTACCCCTGGTGGGGAGAGCCTGGGGGCCGTGATCTGGTGTGCTCCCCGCAGCAAAGTGATATGGTGATTATATTGGTCACCAGTCCTTCATCCCTTGCAGGAGGCTCTGGTGAAGACTGGTAGACACTTTGACTCTGCGCCACAAGTAACCCCACGTCACCTGCCAGGGGGTGCCACCCTAACAGCACCCCAATATTTAAGATTCAAGCACACATGTCTCTTGCATTTAGACAAAATTTGCATATAGCCCACAAAAATCAAATCACACACCTACTTCAGCACTGTACCCACAGTAATTCCTTTTTATCTTTAGATTATTCTGTCCTTCCATGTTAAATGATAACCAGAAAGAAGGGCAGTTGGCTCATGGGAAGGAAGGCAGGGCGACAGAGTTGGGCATAAATTGCTGTTGGAGAGATTCTGCTCACTTTCTGTGCCAATGACCACTCAAAAAATTAAAAGAAAAGTTTGGGCTGGAATTTTTCTTTAAACTTCTAATTGTTAAACTGGAGTAAAAAAGTCATATATAGCCCATACAATGTAGAGTTTCCATCCTTAAGTAGGGTATTATGCAAATATAAGCTTTTTCCAAAACACCTGTAACTTCTTTTAACACTTTATTGAACCAACTGTTTTGAAAAGCATTTTATTTTGTAATAAAGCCCCTGGAAGTATTTCTTTAATTAAAGCCGCCAAGCTATAGCAATGCAACGCTTGGGTGCACACAATCTACACTGTAACTCACTTAACTGCCGAGGAATAAGGGGCTGTGTATACTTCTGCCATTGACAAAAAGTGGGCGGCATAGAAGCAAGGCCAGGCTTGACAGATTGCTCTTGTTCCATCGAATTTATGACCTACTACTTCCTCTGGAAGACTTCCCACGTTGAATTGTTGGACATCACTGACCCTAATACCCTACACAAGGAGGGTGGGAGCTTACACACAGATGTCCCGTATCTGTGGAAGGTGCAAGACTCTAGAAAGAAGACCTGCGTGTCATCTATTGGAGGCTGCCGCATAGTAGGGGTCAGGGGGAGGCCTAGGCCAGCGTGTGAGGCTCAGTGTTTCGGTTCAGTTTGTTTTTTGATTAGTGCAGTTCATGACCAGGCCAACCCACCTGAATAACAATGAGGCTAATTCCCAGAATGGCTGAAGAGTATGTGGTGCACCAAAAGTAGCAACATATGGATCCAAGGCCTGGGAAATGTAGAACCTTCTAGGACCCAGATGGCTCATTTCTGAGCATCTGTAGGCAAACTGGAGAGGTTGTTATTATAGAATTAATGTATGACAAGTGGAGGACGCCCATTGATGCTGCAGGGATATTAATAACGGCATTCATAGCATTCAATTCTTGCCATTTGTTAAGACAACTTTACTTGTTACCATTTCAGACAAATAATAATAGAAGAAAGAAAATGTGCATATTCTATTTTAATGAAACAACTATAAATTCCATTGTTTAAAAGACCTGATTAAGTAAAGCTCTCCAAGATGAGAGAAGATAGACTAACATGGGAGAACCTGGGTGATCTAGTAAACTTGGAATGCTTTTCCTAAAAATCATTTGATATATGGTTTCTACCCTGGACCAGATCTATTTCATGTTTGTTGGATCACCCAGGTTCCCCCGAGAGAGTCCTTCCTCTCCAGTCTTGGTGAACTTTGATAAATCAGGCCCTTTGTGAGGGCCCTACAAGAATGATAAAGTGATAGATATACTGTGCACTAATGCAGTGTTTCTTAACTAGGGTTCCTCCAGAGGTTGCTTAGGTTCGTTGAGCAATGAGCAGTTTGTGGCCCTCGGGTATGTTACCACTCACATCAATGATCTCTTTGGCTATCTGAAAGGGTGACATTTTTCCCACTGGCCACCAATGTAAGAGGCATTCTTCCCACCAACCCCTATACTAGTTTACTTTCTATATAGTAATTATAGAAGGGGTTCCCAGAAGACATCAAGGTTATTTCAAGGCTTCCCCCATTTAAAAAGCCTGCAAAGAGTCAATAATTTGGGATAGTTATTCATTTATTGCAATGAGCTTGTTTGTTCATTTAGTGCAAATTGAGCTAGGTAAGTTTTAAAAGGAAAAAATTCAAAACTAGAAATGAATTCAATGGTATTAAGTAGACATGGGCCTAAGATTTACACTACAAAGCATTATTTTATGTAAATGTAATGCTTTGCACTCATGTGACCTGGGAGAAACAAATCTGCCAGTGGGTTTCCATGTTTTTATTTTATATGGACTATGGGTTGCAACAAGTAATATGGGTTACAGTAAATATTAACTTTTTTTTTCATCTGGTTCCTAAGGTACAAAATAGAAGTGCTCTTCTTAGCTAGTGGTTGTTGCAATCATCAGCCAAAAGAAGGGCATTTGCTGTGTAGCTTGGCCAAGGAACCAGGCTGATGTTAAAGAGCATATCTCCAATATTTATTGGGTAATATCAGAATTTGCCCACCCCCTCTTATCTTACACACACTATACTATTGGCCAAGGAGTCAGTCCATAATAGAGATGGGCCAACGGGAATGTAAGGGGAGGAATAGGCAAGTGTCTGATCTATGTTCTATCTAGAGTTACTCCAGATAGGGGAACTGCTTCCTTTACTGCTTCTTGCTCTTGTACTTCACCCAGGGACTAAGTTTCTCAACCAGGGTTCCTCCAGAGGTTGCTTAGGGCTCCTTGACCAATGACCAGTTTGGACCTCTCATGTCAGCTTAAGTGACACCAATGATCTTTTTGGCTGTCTGTAAGGGTGACATTCTTTCCAATGGCCAAAAATTTAAGATGCATTCTTCCTACTGACCACCACACTAATGTACTGTGATATAAAAATTATAGAAGGGGTTCCCTAAGACCTGAAAGTTTTTTGAGGAGTTTCTCTTTGTTTTGTTTTGTAAAAATGTGAATGACTAAATGGTAGCTGGGATGCATCGCAATCACCCAGATATGGACTTTGAGGAGGCCCTTTTCCTCTATAAATCACTATGTGGCCACCTTTGGATTCTCCGTACCAAACATAAACCACTACATAATACACTTCCAAGGTCTTATTCAGTTTAATTTTTCATAATTAAAAAAAAAATGGCAGGTTAAATGTATATATAATGTTATGAGTAATGAGATGGACCTGCTTTCCCATAAATCCCCATGTAGCCACCACTGGCTCTTCTATACCTCTGGATCCTTTAGAAGTCACTTGGTCTAGCGGGAGTTCCCACAAAAAAAGACCCATGTGTAGGGTAGGACATGATAAACCCAAACCACATCCTTTCATTTCCAATTTTTATTTAGTTCCAATTTTCATAATTAAAATATTAATATGGAGGGTAAATTTACGGCCTGAGTATTGGGATGGACCTGCATGATCCTGTAGAGTATGACATGAAACAAACCTAAACTGTAACCTTACATTTCCAAGTTATTACTTATTTAGTTTTATTTTCATATTTAACAGAAAAACATGGTGAGATATATGTATACATAATGTTATGGCCTAAGGAATGAGATGGACCTGTTTGGTCACAAATCACATGGCTCTTCTACAACTCCTTCAGAAATCACTTGGTCTAGGAGTTCACAATCAAAAACAAGGCCATGTGTATGGTGTGACGTGATAAACCTAAACCGTAGCCTTATATTTCCAAGTTCTTACTATTTTCATTTTTTAGTTAAAAAAAAACTTTATATACACAGTAATGAGATGAGTCTAATATTGCCAAGTTCTTTCTATTGTCATTTTTTAGAGGCGGGGGGGGGGGGGGGGGGGTGTTATATGTATCTATAATGTTACAGTAATGAATTGAGCCTTATATTTTCAAGTACTTTTTTAGTTTTATAATTTTTCATAATAAAAAAAATAGCATGGTGGGTTATAGGTATATATAAAGTTACAGCCTGAGTAATGAGATGGACCTGCCTGCTCATAAACCACTGTGTAGCCATTGGCACTTCTATACCTCTGGGTCCTTCAGAAATCACTTGCTCTAGAAGGAGTTCCCACAAAAAAAATGTGTAGGGTAGCACATAAATCCAAACCACATCCTTACATTATTTGGTCATAAATCACCATGTAGCCACCATTGGTTCTTCTATAAATTTGGGTTCTCCAGAAATCACTTTATCAAGGAGTTTACACAAAATAGAGGCCATGTGTAGGGTGTGCTGTGACAAACCTAAACCATAGCCTTGCATTCCCAAGTTCTTTATTCGTTTCATTTTTCATAATTATAAAAAACATGGCGGATTATATGTAAATTTAATATTATGACCTGAGCAATGGGATGGAACTGTTTGGTCTTGTTGCTCCCGAAACTTTAGACCACCTTCAATGGTGAAATGAGTATCTTCTGGGCTTTTGGCATCCTTTAGAGCTGAAGCTTTAATCTGTAGCTGATGCTATTTGGTGACCTTTTCCCATTGACACTCCAGGCCTTTGTTGCCTTGAAATTGGTCTCACCAGTCTTGAGTTGATGGGATTCTAGTAGTGACACGGGAGTTGTCCTCCTCTTTCAGTTGGACGGAATCATTCCCACTTGAATCTGCATACAGAGATGAAAGTAAAGCCATCAGATTAAAGATGACCACTTCGGGCCCCACCTACCAATCTCGTTTCAACACTCAACAGCCTCCTTGCCATGATTAGATCGTTCTAAAGGGGTTTTAACCACGTTTTGATCTGGTGCAATATTTAACCTTCCTTTGCTCCAACATATGTCCACTTCAACATAATAGAAACTTTCCATTCATCAAGCGGGAGATACAAAATTCAAGTGGAAATAGAAAGTTCTGCTGACATTGTTCCCTTTAGAGGAAACCATTTTGGAAACAAAATGGATTGTCCGTGAATTTGCATTAAGATTGGAACGTTGTGTCCTTTATGTTTGGCAGAGTCTAAATTACAGTTCCTGACAAAGGGGTCTTCGTTGTATTTGAACCCTTATGTGAAACTCATCGATCGCTGGCCAGGCTTTGATCCCCCACAAGTAAAAACTGTGAACCAATACAGACCACAAGTGGGCAAATCTTTTACTAAGCAAAGTCTTCGGGATGTATAATTGTCCATCAGCTATGTAATAAAAACTTTGTGCATTACTGGAAAATTTGTTTATGGCAATTGCATATCTAAGTACAATTAGGACAGGTTTAAAACAATATTTTAAAATATTTATTGACCGCAAATCTCCAGGATAACAATGAATAGCCCCTAAATAAACATGTTAAATCACCTTCTGTATTTACTTTCCATATGGAATTTTCCCTGCTGTACTTTATTCTACCACTAGGTGTCCTTAGTCTGATGGCCAGTATTTATAACCCACATCGTTTGAGCCCAGGTTGTCCTGGGGTATCGCTTTGAAAATTTGTAAGCAGGCAGGGCTTTATTGGCAGAAATGGACAGGCAGACAGCATTATTACCTGACTGATCGCTGTCTTGTTCTATCAAAAAAATGCATGTGCAGCTCAGTGT
This sequence comes from Pyxicephalus adspersus, assembly GCF_032062135.1. Lineage (NCBI taxonomy): Eukaryota > Metazoa > Chordata > Amphibia > Anura > Pyxicephalidae > Pyxicephalus > Pyxicephalus adspersus. The sequence continues at coordinate 164,539,885 of NC_092858.1, forward strand.
CCCGCAATGTCCCGGCTTTCTCTGCAGCTGCCAGGAGCGCAGGCACACAGAGTTACTTCATCCTTGCCCAGCCAATAAAGGTGGATGAAGAAACCAGGTAGAGAAGAAGAAAGAAGATGCCGGGTGCCTGAGGGGACAGGTGAATGTACTAAAATTTTCCAATCAGTCAGATAAGATTATTTTATTCCAGAAGGGACATTGTCATTCAATTCTGCAATAAAGGACCTGTTTGGTTGCAATTTTTTCTGAAGTTTAGTTCTGCTTTAAGGGGAGAAGCAACACAATGATAAGCTCATTTCTATGTCCCTCTGATCTGCACTCCCATCAGCAATAACTGATTGGCTCATTGCTTTATTGTCTCGCCTTTCAGCCCTGATATCCAGTGATAACAAAAGACTGATACCAGATCAATATTAAATACTTACCCTGTTTGAATGTAAAAAAAAAAAATTACTGATGCATTGTGGATACCAGAGCTGCATTAATTTGTATCTTTGTTTAGCTTTAAGTTTTATGAGATTTTCTGTGGACTTGCATTTAAAAAGTGAAAGTGATAAAATCTGTGCTGTATCTTGTAACTTAATTTTAACTTAAATTTATCGTATCAGTGCTGTCCTACAATTCCTCCCTTGGTTACAGTTGCTGCAATATACCCCTATGTAAGCATCCTGCCCCTTTTCTAAAGCCTGCAAATATATATAGATATATATATATATAGTCAAAGAGGCGGATAGCAGCATCTGGTGATTTTGTGTTGCATGCAAATAGAATTCAGCCCAAGGATCCAAAATATTCTAAAGAAAGTCCAGGATGTGCAAATGCCAAAAGTTTATTTTACAAAAAGTTTCGGGACAAGCCCTTTGTCAAGCCTCAAGACATCTTTAACAAAAGTAAAAAGAACAAAAGCATCCCTTATCTACAAATTCAAAACACCTGAAATGACATAGGTCAGTATACTTTTAGGTGCTGCAAATTCTAGATTTATATATATATATATATATATATATATATACCCAGTATATACCCAGCATTCATAATATCATTAACTGCTGTTATTGTAAACTTTGTTCTTCATTGGCACTGTTGATCCTCTACAGCCACATTGCAGTCCCTTTTTTGTCTATATGAATTCCAACAATAGCTGTCCATGATTTCTCAGTTTGTGTTTGATGATGACTGTGCATAATGCCAAAGATAAAACTGCTTGAAGTCTCCCATGGGTGGGTTTGTATGGGGATGACAATTCAGGAGAACAGCTGACAACCATAAACAGAACGTTGTCACCCTTTAACAGAGGTGCCTAAGCAAGACACCTCATGGCAGGATCACCTGGTATTATTTCAATGAAATCTGCAGATTTAAAATATTCAAAGTGACATCAACATATTGGAGTTTTAGTAATGGGGTTCATGTTTCTGGACAGTGCACAATCCTTGCAGCCTGATCATCTATACAAATATATATATAAATCAGGTCATTTGATTTTATTTTAGAAACAACTTAATATATCAGTAACTTGCATATAAAGTTTACTTTCCTTAAAAAAGTACAAACGCCCTGGCTTTAGTCCTCCTGTTCCTGTTGACCTGTAGCAGTACATGTTCCATTGGTACAGTTCTCATGAATAAATCAAGCTTGCTCTGTTTAAGCAGAAAGCAATTTTGAGATAAATACAATGAAAAAAAATAAAATAAAATAAAACTGCTTGACCAGAAAATTATTAGTCCAGCAAACTTTCTCCCATTGTGGCCCTGACCGAACCCTGCCAGCTATATGTAAATGTACGTGGTGGTCTAAGAGCGTGTGTACACTTTGATGTTACCATCTGAATCTAATTCTGCTTTTGTCAGTAAATCAGCCCATTACTTCTAATCTCACTTAATAGTAAGAAACTGTCTTTTGTTGCTTTCTATCCACAACATATTCTGTCCGGAGCATATACAGCTTGGCATTCACACGTAACTATTAATCCCCAATGCCTGGTAATTGCTTCATCTTCAGGGTCTGTGTGTGCCATTCATAAGAGCCGTGATTGCTGTCATTCTCTCCCTATACATTAATGCTCCGCTCTAGCCGGCCTTCTTTGGCTCGGTCAACCCTATCAAGTTGTCCGCATTTTCTGGCCATGTGGACGTATTGTAAGGTGTTCAATTAGATTCTTAGCTGACCCCCTAAACACCAAAAAATCTATTAGCCTTGGGAGATTCAGTGATTAAGAAGCCTGATTTAAACACTCAAAAAAAAGCGTCCATGAGAAGCCAGGCTAAGTGAGATTGGAGATTTGGCCTCAAGTGACAAGCGTGAGGTCCTCTGCCCGTCGGCTTCCAATCTGCAGTCTAATGAGGGAGTGCAATGGTTTGAATGATATTTGCTGATTTATTTTTTGAAGACTCAGACATATTTTGTAGCTGAAACAGACATTAATTTGCTTTAGAAATAAATCTTAGAAAGGGGAAACTTATTTGTAAACACCTTCCTCCGGAAAACACAACTGCTTGAATTCAACACAACGTTGATTTGAAATTGGCCACAACAGCATTTTATGAAATAATGGACGTGATTTATTAAATTTCTCCAAGACTGGAGAAGATAGACTATCATGGGAGAACTTGGGTGTTTCACCAAACCTGAAATGGATTTCTTAAAGCCATTTGCTACTTTTTGGCAAATATTATCAATCTTGGACCATATTAAGGTTATAATCCAGAGGCTTCCTCTAGAGGCTGCTAAGAGTTCTGCTTGGAGCAATTTGGGACTCTCCGGTCAGTTACCACAAATAACACTAATATTTTTGTAAGGGTGACATTTTTCCCATTGGCCAGCAATGTAAGAGGAATATTTCATAGTGACCACCACACTAATATACTGAAAGTTGTGGATATAGTAATTAAAGAAGGGGTTCTCTGAAGATCTGAAACTTTTTCTTAAGGGGTTCCAATATGTTAAAACGGTTGAGACACACTGACCTAGGATCACCCATGATAGTTTATCTTCTCTGCTCTTGGAAAACTTTGATCAATCAAATAATCAATAAATAACATAAACCAATGATGAACCAACAACTAGTGTTGACCAGAAAGGATCTTTGGGTATCCACTGACTGTAAACTATCCTGACTTCCTCCAAGCCCCAAGTAGAACCAACCACAACCTGCCAAAAGGGAGCCACCTGACGAGCCCGGATTTGCTGGTATTCCCAAGTCTTCTAGAGATCCCCCCACCTCAAACCACCAAGATGCCTTGACCAGAAGATACACATACCAAATACTAAGACCTATGGTTATAAGAGTAAGACAACTTCACCCTCCAGACGACCTTTCTAAACTTTTTCACGTTTTCCCCGTTCCAACCACTTGCAGTTCCTCTTATCCAGCCACGAACTGGGTAAGAACTTTCTCTTCTTATCACTACCTTCCACTGCCTAAACTTTTTGTGCCAATCCCTCTCTTAGCTCTTCCTTCCAATCCCTTCTCCAGGGCTAGCTATCTTTACTGGGCCAGCTTGGTTCAAGATGATAAGTAGGTGGCATAGGAAATGATTGCATGGCATAAAGCATGTGGGGGTTGTGTATATTAAATGTTAGAAGGCGTCATAAAATAGGGAGATTTGGAGAAAATACACTTTTTGAAGGACTGTGATTAATATTTTGTAAGTTTTTTTGTGGACTTTGATGAGCTAAGTCAGTCCTGTGTTTGTGTCTCTGGGGTAATCCAGGCAGAGAGGTTTCCTGGCCAAAATTTTGTCCACTTACTTTGATGTTCCTTCTCACCTCAACATCTACTAAACCCCAATGTTAATTCATTGTTGGTTGGGGTGATGGAAGGGCTTAAAATGGACCTTTGGATCTTCACTTTTGACACTTATGATATTCCAAAAAATAGATTAGTTGATGCTGGAAAATGCTTGTGCGTAAATTTTGTGTTAAATCCTTAGACTGCTGACTGATAATCAGGGTTGGACATAGGGAGATGCAAAGTGTGCTGCTGTACGGCAGCTCTGGACCCTTTTCAGTCAACAAGGACCCCCACGAGCAGGGAGGGGGCAAGTTAGTTCTGCACTGGGGCCCACTGCTAACTATGTCCGCCACTGCTGACAAATTCTACCCCCAGTGGTCTAATGACGATGCTGATACCTCTGGGGGCCCCTTCAAAAAAGTTTGGTAATAGTATGAGTAAGAGTACGGTAAGAACTCCTAGTAATTGTTCTTTGCATCCCTACCAGGGAACTTGACACCATTTTAATCTAAAACGGTGCTGAATCCAATATATATGTTATAGATACAGGAGAAACAATGAAACCTGTGTTAGTGTCTAATCAGGGATTTCCTATCACTTTGGAGGGATTTCCTCTCCCTTCCTGTTGTGTCAGGGGAACAGGAAGTGGAGGGAAATCTCCTCAACAGGATGCAAAAAGCAAAATAAATAACAGAACAAAATGCTATACCCAGAAGAGGGTTAAATCCCCGAAATACAAGTACATATTATAAAACCCTGTTCTATCATGGCAAGATCACAGATAAAGGGTTAATCTGCCAGCTTCTGAAGACTTTTTTGCCATTGTGACAAATTCCAATAGGTCTCCAGTCAACAGGCAATTGTTTACAAGTCTCCATTGTGTCACATTCTATTGTGTGTCATCTTTATGACTTGGTAAAACTTGTCTGCAGTGAATGCTCATCAATGGATCCATTATCAATGAGCAGCCACTTATTGTATGCAAGAGAAAGGAACCAGGTGTGGATACTCGTAACTCAGAGGACTCCAAATAATCCATTCCCTAGGAAAAAAGAAAACAAAACTCAAGTCAAATTTCCTAATATTTTGCCTTTTTTGTGTCAATGATATTTTTTAAATCACAGCTTTTGGTTATCATTATTTATTTTAGACCCATTGATGTCATCATAGATTCTTCTGTATGCATGGCAGGCGGATCGTGGCTGGAGGAAGGAGCTGGCAGAGTGCTGTATAAAGATTCCTGATTAGCGCACACTGTGACAGCCCTCATCTCTCAGCCATGACACAAGCAAAGGGCTGGATCTTGGGAGGAATTATGCAGACATTAATATACTTTAATAGGTTGCTGTAATCTTTATACACACACATGTAAGATATTTGTTGCTGGAAACTTTCCTGATCATTTCCAGTGACAGCTGAATGAACGAGTGCTGTACAATCACCATCGCCCTATTCTATGGAGAGGGGAGGACAAGCAAGGGTCCCCACTGTGCTCTTCTCCATTAAAATGTACAGCTGTCATTTCTGAATGGTCGTTTATTGATCCACCCACACGGATCAATGAACGATGTTGGGGGACCAGTGTACACATGTCAGAGATAAACGGTGGGGCTCGCAAAACAGAATAATTTGATGTGTGTACATTAGAGATGTGGATGAGAAACATCTGGATTGAAAGAACCCAAATCCAATGAATTAAAAGTCTGGGCCAAGAATAGTCAAGCTAATAAGGAACCGGCTAGATGATGATGGATGTCCTCCAGCCAGGAAATAAGTTAGAGTCTTATGATTGTATGCAGCTTCTAATGTTCACTATGTGCAGCTCACAGTGTGCAGTGAAATCTGAGTAATCCATTTCAGTACTGGAGAAACATCTGTACAACTGTACAAAGTGTAAGGGAAGGCTGGAGTCCAGAATTAAGAAACAATAATAAGAAAAAGCATACCGACAATCAAAACTTTGCAAATGTTTTGAGTCTGTCCATGTGGCCATGACTTGGTTTTGAGCATCCATGGTCGGTCACCTGTGAACATCAGTTGCTTGTGTGGATTATCTGAAACTGAGCACATTTTAAAATCAATAGTAAAATGGTTTGCTGCTCCTCGTTCATGTATCCGTGTGCCTTTCCACTACACACCTGTTGGTTTTGGATCATGCACCCCTGCTGCTTGTTGTCACCAACGAGCAATGGCCCCTCCATAGGCCCAGATTTTACCCATCATCAGAAGGGGTTAAGCCCCGCACAGGGATTATATCATGCTTTGCCTTTGTGCAATGACCTCACCGCTCACATCCCAGATCTGAAGACCTCATCACCAGCTGTGTGACCGGACAGAGACGGCTTTCACAGCTGTGTGTTGTGTCTGAGCTGAATTCTTCCAAAAAATCCTGAAAAATGTGACCGAGTATAACATTTTTTTATTTGCCCTCTTCTGATCTGTCAAACATACCATTGCAAGATGTTTTTATACATTTGTTGATACTTCCAAAAATCCAGAAAGTTCTTGTGCTGACTACATTATCTCTAGGAGTGTCACCCTACATGAACTACAGAAGCCCTCCCCCTCCCTGTGTTATGAAAATACCATGGAGGACACTTCTTGCTCTAGATCAGTGTTGCTCACCCAGGGTTCCTCCTGAGTTTCCTGGGGGTTCCGTGAGCAATAAGCAGTTTGTGCCTCTCAGGTCAGTTTAAGTGACACCAATGATCTTTTTGGCTATATGTAAGGGTGGCATTCTTCCCAATGGCCAACAATGTAAGAAGCATTTTTCCTATAGGGTTTCCCTAAGACTTAAAAAATATTGTAGGGCTCCCCCATGTTAAAAACCACACCCACCACACTAATATACTGTGACTTTTGGATATAGTAATTATAAAGTGGTCCCCTGAAGACCTGAAATTTTTTAAAGGTGTCCCCCCATTAGAAACATTTTTCTATCATATACATGTGTGTTACAAGATAAAAAGCCTGATGGGTGCAGTACCAGCCACTTCCAATAGAAGGCACTATAGAGCCTTATCCCTATAGCCCAGCCTTTCTCTTTTTAACATGGGGAACCCCTGCTATAATGGGAAGCATGCCTCTTACATTGCTGACCAGTGGGAAGAATGTCACCCCTACAGACAGCCAAAATGTTGTCATTGTTGTCACTTAAACTGACCTGAAAGGCAAATGATCATTGCTCAATGAACCCCTAGCAAACTCTGGAGTAACCCTAGTTGATAAACACTGATTTATCATGTGAACATAGCCTAAGATGGGAATTCTATTCACATATTACATATTATTCTATATTACAAAGAAGCGTTCAGAGAAATGTTCCTCGTATAAATAATTAATAATTATTAAATTCATTACTGCAAAATACCTAATATTATATTAAAACATTTCGGTAAATCACAGCCATGTGCTGTTTTATACCCATTATATCTTATAAAAGAACAAAATAATTGTAATCTATAAGTCAAAATGTCTTATATGTATTTAATATGTAGGAAAAATCAATATCTCTGTTTTGATACATTTATGTGGTCTACAAATGTCTTATGGTATAAAGATGCTGATATGGGATTGGATTGGGAATAAGACGGTGAATTTAGTAAATGTTACATAATAGTAAATGATAGGCAATCACTAAAGTTATTTGATGGTAGGAATCTCCTTTAAATGTTACTGGCAGCTTTTTGATAACTGCTACAAACAACAAGACCATCCTTTTATGAGTTATGTGTACAAAGCATTTGATCAATATGGATTTGGTCTGCCATATTAAAATATATACAGGTAGTCCCAGGGTTACATACGAGGTAAGGACTGTAGGTTTGTTCTTAAGTCGAATTTGTATGTAAGTTGGAACAGGTACATTATTTTAATAAATGCAATTAGGACAGATGTTTGTCTCAACATATTATTAGAAAGTGTGGTGTCAGTTACTCTATAAAATAAAGCAAAAAAAACTTTATGGAGCCTAGACATTTTGAAGAAAGCTGTGCTTTGACATGCAAAAAGCTGCAGAGTTTGTCTTGGTCATTAAAGAGTTACAAGATTTACAGATCAGCTCAGCTCTTAGGATCACTCACAACCTCAGCTGTGTTTAGCAAAAGATTTCTTCTGCAAGTCATGCAAACTGCCCCCTACCCCCCAATAAGCCTCCATCCTGCACACGAGCGAGCAGGGAAGCCCCGTTCGTATCTAGGAGTTGTCCATATGTTGCATGTCCTTAACTCGGGGACTACCTGTATATCATTTTATTTTAGATGTAAGATAAATGTAAATCCCATTTGTGATTCTTTTCATTTCTGGACCTGTAGACAAGTAGAAAGTGATAGCAATTCTCTGCAAGGTAATAGACTTCTATTCCTAAATATTTCTCAGTGAATCAAGTGTTACCATCGGAAGATTTGCTCTATTCCTGTTCTGGGGACATGTCCAAATTTTAGATATTCTTTAACTAGTGTCAGTGATCACCAGGACAAGACAAGTTGATGAACTTTCCCAGAATGGATGCAGAGAAAGTCATAAAAACCTGACAAAGATCCCAACCCCTCAGCACTCTTAAAAAAAGTTTTAGTTTAAGATACACTTCGATACCGATATTATTATTTTCTCATTGAGCCGTCATTTTAAAGGGAAAAATGTCCGAAGCATACAGAAGTTGCCATTACTGACTTCATTCTGAAATTGCTTATTACTGCTGTATGTGACCTATAGACCTGGAACAAGAATGCAAAATCAAGAAAGTGTGCATAAGCCTCACTGCCTCAATATTAAATACCAGGAGCCAGGGGAATCACATTTTCAGATGGAGAGACATTAATGGTAGCCTATATTTTGCTTTAACACAGATGCATTTTATAATAAAACTCTTGTAAAATTCTGCATTTTAAACCCAAAATATTTTATTCTTTACATTCCATATAGAAGAAATAGAATAGGAAGAGATTTTTGCAAACAATTTTTTTATTACAAATCCTAAAATGTATCATTGTGTTTCATATAACATCTGTCAACAGAGTCAATTCAAAGCTACACAGGAATGAAGAATAAGAATGAAACATTGCAATGGGCAGCAAATATCATTACATGGTTAGGTTATGGCTGTCTGCTACTAGTTAACCATTAAAATAAAAGAAGGATTGTCTTTTGGGGATGATGCTAACTCTTTTAAATCTGGATCGCTGGCCATGGTGCTGGACACAAGGCATGTTTGGTTTTCTTTCAGTTCTTGTGGTCAATATAGTCATTTCAGTGTAACAGAACATTAACTAACTTTTGTGCTGAATATGTAGTGTCCATCAAATAAGTCACTCTGGAAAAAAGTCATATTTGTAAAAAATATCTGCAGTGTCTAAACATAGAATGGAATCAAAACTGCAGAGCCTTCCAAAACAAGTGTTTGAAGTTTAAATTGAAGGATCCAGAATAAATGCAGAATGTTCAGCAATGACAGCAGAAGACTTTCAGCACCATCACAAGCTGCTGATTGCAATTTCAAGTGACTGATAATATTAATATTATATCAGCCATGCTGGGTTGCTATACACAAGAGAATATCTTGAAATAGTTCTGACAACATATCTGAGGACTGTCTGTTATTATAGTGCCTGCTGCATTTGTTAAATCTCTAAGAACTTTCCTTTTGGATATAATATTGCTGTTGCAGACCCCACCATTGCTTTTATGCCCTTTACACCTATTCTGTATTTATTGCAGGCAGTGATGTTGTTTTGGTTGCAGAGTTTTTCGGTAGCATTGCTCTGTTTATTTTTTTCAAAGTCTATCCATAGTATTTCAAATGTCTCTTTTTGCCTATTTGGGCATCTGTACAGCTTTCATGTTGAGGTTGGTGGGAAGGAAGTGGCTGAACCTGCAGACAGAACAGGCACAAATGCCGCTTCCTCCTGGCACGGTGAAGGCCGAGCATGGCTGTTCCTCCACCGACAAGGAGTGCAGCTTGCTTGAGCATTGAGTCTCTCCACTGCCACCAGAACCGGGTGCCAAGAACACAGACCCTGGAGCTGCAAAGAGTGGCAAACCAGCAAGAAGCAATCTGGGCGTTGGGCCACTCATGTCCCCAATGATTCTACGTAATTCTTGAAGAGAACTTCCAAGAAGCAGTATGTAATTCCTGGCCAGCAAGAGGGTGGCAATCTTGGATAGCTTTCTGCCTGGTGAGCTCTGGCAGTGGGTGGCAGAATATGGCATGATGACTTCTCTCAAGGCGTCCATCGCCAAGTTAAGATCTTGCATCCTCTTCCTCTCTCGGCTGTTTATTTTCTTTCTCAGCTGCTGCTGCTCTTCTTTTAGGTCTCTGCTGTGTCGTCCACACCTTTGAGTGGCAAAAGCAGATGCCAGTTTGTCTTTTCCTTCTCCGATGCTCAGAAGGGAGGTTGGATGTCGGCAAGCAGCGCCAATCTCTTGGCTTTTTCCACTTGACAGGTCACTGGGGCAATGTCTTATCATCTTCTCTCTGCTCTGAATAATCCTGCAGATCTGCATAGTACTCAGCCAGACTTCTGCCAGTGAGCTCAGCAATGCTTAAAAAAGCATTTTTTTCAGGACTCTGGCTTTGGAATTCAGTAGGATGCTGGAGGACAAGCTATTGTGTTAACCGGTCACTTGACTGCACGTTTCTCTGAATATCCCATTGATAAACTAATGTGTAAGACGGCCCATTCTAGAGTCAAATGGAGTGAAGACTTTCATTGGCTGCGGGGTTTAGTCTTTGGATTGAAATCTCAAACACGACCATAGCCTCTAACAATCAAGACTACAATTATTGTATAAAAAATATTGTATAGTTTTCTTTATCACATCCTTTCATATTCTACAACTTCTAGGTCCTTCAGCATGTCACAAGTTAGAGCAAGCAGTCACTGTGTTAGGCATAAAGAATGAGCAGGTAAAGATAGACCCTCGCATGCTTTCCAAAATTTGAACCTGAAAGCGGTATTTGTCTCCAACTTTCCAGCCCAATGGCCTTTGGGTTTGTGTCTATGGATTGAGATGCTTCTGGGATCATGCAAAAGTCAATACCAATGAATGTGCATTTGGCCTGCGGTTGGCCTCCTCCTGACCCCGAAGACTTGTAACCAGTTTTGAACAAAAGCCCATCAACACCAGTACTAAGATTCTCAAGAGTTCAACCCTGAGTGTCAGATATCATTTCACTGTCTCCTGTGCCTGCTCTTCCATCCTCAGATCCCTACTTTATTGCTGGGCCTTACAGTAATAAGGGGGTTAGAGGATAGAGCACATGGGGGGCACACAGGTATCCAACAATACCAGAGGCGTTAAATGCTGTAGCACAGAAATGAAATAGAAATAGGAGACAAAAGCTACCAAACCAAAAGCTACCAAAAGAGATGACCCATTATACCCAAGGTGGGTATAATGGGTCATCTCTTGCAGGTACCTTCAGGTACTTTTTATAAAACATTGACAAAGTCTCTCTACAATGGCAATGAAATATGGGCCCCAGCCTGTCCTCAGTTTATGGGTTTCCTCGCCATTGTAATTGGATCATGCATAAGGGTAAAGGAACACAACATTTGTGTTTAGCTTTTGTCTTGTTTTTCAAACATATCTGCAGGATTTGTAATGCAATGATTGAACTGATTCCCATAAAGCTGTACATTCTTACATGCACTTGCACAGCTCAGCATGGGATGCTGGAATACCTGGTTACCAGGACTAAATCAACTCCAGCACTGGCCTAACTTAAGGTCAGGATATATACATCATCGTTTCAGAATAGCCGAAGAAACCAGTAGAAGAAAAAGAAAGAAGATGGCATTACCCACGACTAAACAGGGTCAGGTGAGTGTCTCCAAAATATTGAGATCAGGCATATAAGGTTATATTATAGGGGAAGAGACATTGCAGTTTTTTAGTTTCAAAGTTTAGTTCCATTTTAATGATCTAAAAATCAGCTGGATCTGGCAATATGGTTCAGCTGGCAGCAGAAAGAGTTGTATAGGGCAGAGGACATGGGTAATAAATGGGTTTCTCCTAAAGAGTGTTTTCTCTTAAAAAAATGCATATCATGTTTGCGTGGCCCTAATTCAGTGAAGTTTCCTCTAATGGGGCATTTTAAACCTTGTTAACAATATACCTTTTTAGCCCCACATTGTACACATAAAAAGAGTTTATTTTAGGACTGTTCAATTCTAGGCCTTGTCTGGCAATAACCCACGCACTATTTTGGTATTTCTTAAAATTTAGCAACATGTGACTCAGAAAATGACTATTTTATACCAATGTTTCCTGACCTTAATAACATAGGAGAACATTTGAAATAACTTTCAGTTTTTAGGGAACCCCTTCTAAAATTACTGCATCCACAGCTCACAGTATATTAGTTTGATGGTCATTCAGAAGAATGCCTCTTACATTGGTGGCCATTGGGAAGATTTCCACTATTACAGATATCCAAAAAGATTATTGATATTGATTAAACCCACCTGAGAGTCACAAATTACTCATTGCTCTAGGAACCCCTAGCAAACTTTGGCTGAGAAACACTGAATTTGAAAAATCCTGGCTTGTTTGTGGCCGTATGAATAAACAATGTCTCAACTTGCCAGCAGCCTAAATAAATTTACGAAGGCTCTTCTAACTCCACCCCCTTGCTTTTCACTGGAGACGCTTCCATAACTGGCAAATAAATCCTTAAAAATTAACTTTAAATCACACAGATTTTTCCCTCACCCATGGACTACAATTATTGTTACTTTTTTTGCCATTTAAGTGGAAATTCAGGCCAAGTGGAAAAAGTGGACCAATTGCCAATTTCACTTAATACTAATTATCAATAATCTATTTGCCAGAAACCAGAATTCTAGAAATTAACCAGGAACATCCCATATTGTTTTCATGTTTTTGTTAAGGGCTAACTTGACCTTTTGTGTATTATACTGTGAGCAGTGTACCGGAATATGGACTCTACACTGTGCACAACACAATACACAGTCCATTTTTCTATATACTCCATACAGTGCAATACACAGCCTGTTTAAGTACACTGCATACAATACAATACACAGTCCTTGGACCCTTTCAGTGCACACGGTATGATAAATAGAACACGTTCCTGTACACTGCATACAGCACAGCACGTTCAATGTTCCTCTCCAAAGTCCAAGTTTTTTAAATTCCTATTGTCTTGATATCCAAAAATAAAAAAAACAGGGTTTATTGCATTAATCAAAAAATTTCTATTGCTGTCCCATACACTCAGTCTTCATCTGGGTGGAATAAAGACCAGCATCATTCAACTCATGGTGCCATCATGGACACTCCAATTGGGATGCCTGCTCACCCCATTCTGGGCTGCACAGTACTGAGCTCAGAAGAACTATTGAAGCAAGGAGGACTGGCCATGGCCAGAGGACACAATTGGAAAAAGACATTGCCCCATGGCAGGACAAATGAAAGGAAAAAACTGGTATACCCAATAATTAAAAAAATGCAATAAAGAAAGGAAATGCAAATGACCGGGGTAGTGCTCAACCTGGAGCCAGGACATTGTTGAATACAGAGCTATATCAGAGCTAACGATGGTCTACTATATATAAAAAGGGGCATATGGCATAGGAAGCTGTGAAACACATCAAGAACTATGGCTGGGTTCTGATTTATGTATTTAAAGCACTGTACAATAATGTTGCAAATGAGCAATTCCAAATAAATGATGTTTTTATGAATGTTGTTAATGTTGGTGCCTTCAAAGTCCCATATAGGTTTTTCCATGTGGAAACTTTAGGGGTACATGGCTATCCTGTAGGTGTAAAAGAGGGCCTGATCCTCTAAGAAATGTTAGCAATGATACAGAAAACATTAGTAGGTACAGCAGGTTTTGTCAAGTTTTAGTTGCAGCTGCTAAGTATCTCCAAGTACCAGGCAATGGCTGGCAAGACTTGCTGGGATTTGTAGCTCCATAGAAGCTGAAAAGCATAACGATTGCCCAAGCAAGGCAACCCTAAGAATACAAAAACTTTGTCAGAGTTCCACATAGCAAAATTTCTGAATAAGGGACAATTTGCTTGTAGGCCCGCTGCTAATTCAGAGCACAATAATGCCCTCTGTTGTGGGTGTGAGGACTTGGCATCATCCCCTTCGTGCCTCTGTCAACCTGAAAAGAGTCGAGGGGACTTCCCTGGCTGCCGGGCACTTTGGATCCAAACTCATAGAATGAGCTTCTTTCATGGGGACACATGGCTGAGAACGTCAAGGGGGGGTAAATAGAAAACAAAACTGTCTGTGAAGTCATTTCCATGATCTGCATCTGACCATCCGGTGGCACGTTTGCCAAATGAATGGGCAGAAGTGTCACAGGAAAGTAAGACATAGTGAGGACAAACAGCACAAATGCCCAGGCAGCTTTATGAATAAGAGAAAGGGGCAGATAGACGCTCAGTGCTCATCCTTCTGCCTTTCACTGGCCGGAGCGAGGGGCACAATGAGCCATATACAAAGATGAAAGGTAATAAATGTGTCTTATTGACTTACTGCTGGCAGGGCTGTGGGACACCTGCTGAAGAAAAAAGGGGCGCTTTGTCAGCTGGTGGGGGATCTGGGCAGCTTCCCCTCCAAAGATGCTGTGTGGTCGAAGAACTGGGTACTATGGCTCAAGCAGATTTTCTGCTCATGTCAACATAATGGTGAATGGCAGCCTTGTTCAGTGCCCAAGTAACACGGCATGAAGGCGTTGTTGCATCTAGTTTATTGCACTAGAGACTGACCCCATGGATTACCTTTATCTAGGTGTATTTGTGAATAGAATCAGCCTAATGTCATAACTATTAGAAAGTTTGTTAAGTAGGGATGTATATAATTATAAAGGGGCCCTGCCGAAAAAGGGTCACTCCTTGTTACTCCATTTCCAATGCAAATTTTTTTAGGTATAAGCAATACTAAAAGCTTCAATGTTAAAGCCCCCATAAAATGAAATGGTGTGCAAGATAAAAATGCAGTTCTGACTGCAATATTCATTCCAGTCTATCGCTGTCCTCTGTAATATTCCTTTATTGCCACATCAGTCTTATAGCATTAATGATACCCAGAGTCATCCAGAGGGCACAGAATGAAACAAGCCTGTTCTCTGATGGGGCATCACCACGGGGCTCTTTTTTTTACAGTATTTTGATGCACAGAGCAGAAGACTGAAAAGGGGAGCTAAGCCAAAACAAGTTCATGGCCCATGCTTCTAAAGGAAGCCATGCTGGTCAATGGATGCAAGATCAATGTAATTTTATATATATATATATATATATATATATAAATATAATTTCATTGGTCTTGCATACATTGATCAATTACATTGATAACCATACCTGCCTCACCATACAATTCATATATTCCATACATTCAATGGAATGTGCTGATACAAAACCATTAAATGTAGAATCTACAAAACAATTTGGGAATAATGTGCTGCAATGAAGCTGCACTCTGGATCAATAAAATGTGTGAATAAAACCTGATCAATAAATGCTCATTCAGTATGAAGGAATGCAATAGGAGGCTATACTCACCTTATTCTTTGCTCCCCTAGCACCCTGCACTCTTCCCATCTTTTTTGATGGCATGACTCGTGGCTGGACCCTACTTATCCCCACTTACAATGGAGGATTAGCAGTTGGTAAGTGTGCCAATGCACCTTTGGCCCTGGACTGCCAAAGAGACTTTAGTGGTTCCAGGGGTGTAGTCGTAAAAAAATAAAGAGGGGGCATGGTAATAGTAAAGGATATCAGTGGTAGGCGCACAGGGAGAGCCTATACAGGCTAAAAGTGAGGGCACGGCATGCCCACGCGTGCCTGCCCCACTACACCCCTGAGTGGTTCAGTCTTTCAGATAGAAGGAAGCTTACTTGAGTGAAGAATAGAAAAACTATGGTTGCTTGTTATAATCCCCCTCGAGGCTTCCATCTAGCTAAGCTTCCAGGGTCCCTCTGCGGTGTCCAAAAGTTCCATCAGTGCAAAAGTAAAGTTTTTTTTTTTTTTTTATCAGGGCCTGGTGCAAAAGTAACACTTTCCCCCTAGATGGCTGCCCTGATCCTCCTCATCAAAATGAATATTGTACCTTGCAAAAACTGCCTTCAGACAGTGACAGTAGAAACGAATGAGAGCCGTACAGACAGCACTGTCCATTCTATATAGGGAAGGGAGGACGAGCAGTGGGACACCCAGCTGCGTCCCCCCCTCCATCATAGGAAACAGCAGCAGTTGTTGGCTGTCATTCACTCAGTGACCCTTCAGGATGGATCATTGAGTGTCATCAGGGGGCAGCTGTACATCAGATTTTCACCCAAGACAATCACAAACACTAAAATAATTTTACGATTGTAACAATGTAGAGTTTCCCAAAGTTTAACTTAAGAAAACCTAAAAATTAATATTACGATAACAAATGTATTTTAGATTGCTATTCAAATAGCTGGAAGTGTGTTCTTGCTTACAACAAACTATGGCTTTCCATTCATGCAAAGAGTTCAGTGGAGCGCCCCCGGGAGACAATACATACTAATGTCCCTTTATTCACAGCAAGCCATTGTCTGAGAAGAGGGAAAGGCCTGCTTAGCACTTGAAAGGGCAGATTACAAATATTTGGTTAGGTTATTGTCATGATTATGGTCGTTGACGCATACGCAGACAGGTGACAGCTCTAACAAGTCTCATTAACATCTTGTCCCCTGTAGCAGATGAGAAGTTTATAGGTTGCTAATAAACTGTGACCAATGGCTGAAGGCGGCCTGATTGTCTTCAAGCTGTTTGGGGGCTGCAGGTTCTTGGGAGAGCTTGCACTTGTTCCTCTGATATTTCCATACAGCCATCACATGAAAGCATGTGGCAGCCTCCGATGTTTCCTATAGAGAAAAGGCATATGTCTGTCACACGAGCATGGCGAATATCTAATCAGGCCTCCACAACAATGTGTTATGCCCGGGGGGCCGCTGAAAACAAGACAGCGTTTTTCAGGGAACAAATACAAAACAGAAGCGTCACTTGCATTGTGTGTAATGAATACAATCGGTGTGAGCGCACCCAATCCTATGTACTATTATAACAGCATTTATTAAAAATAATAATTATGGAGCTGATTTATTGGCTGTTCACTTTTAAAATTAATTATCCACTTGCCAGGGTTAATTCACTTAGCTTAGTGAATGCAGTGAAAATTCATGTTACACTGATCCCAATCACATGCAAGGAAAGAGAAAAAAATGATTATTGTTTGCACGCAAATGGAGAGTTAATCTATAGCTAAGGATCTTTCACGAATGAACGATGGCACAATGCATGAACGAGTGTACAGCACCATTCTGCTGTATGGAGAGGAGAGGGAGAAGATTGATGGAGTGGCACCCCCACTGCACTCTCTCCTCTTCACTTGCTAGGATCGTTCGTCGTACATCGTCTGTGGATCCGCCAGGACGGCTGTTTGGATGATGGACGACGAGTGCTGTACACACGCAAGATTCTCGTCTGATATCGGCCCTGAGCTGATTATCGGACGAGAACTAATGCACGTGTGTACCTAGCCTAATTCACTCAGCTAATTACCTGGTAAGGAGATAATTCACTTTGCTAAGTGATCAGCCAAAATTCCCTTATAAAATGAAGCCCAATGGAGTTTTTCTACATTCCGACTTATTCTAGGCATACACTGGTCCTTTGTGGTGTGTTTCCAGAAATACGAGGAATAAGACTAACAAATGTGTAAAGTTGGTGGCACTAGGATGATGGTGTATTTCTTCTGTAGGAACCATGTTTCATTTGGGTTTTGATGTGTGTTAAATATTAAACATGTCCAGGGTTAGTTGATGTGAAATAATCTGCAGTGCATGGGATTAGTAAAGCATACTGGAAAGTCAGACTGCTGCTCTCCTGTGGTCTGACAGCTTTACTGATTGGGGAACTTTTCTGCCCAGGGGGTGTCAAACCATAAAGAACTTATAACCCTAAACCAAAGGCCGAACACTGGGCCCACTCTCTCTGGGAGATGCCAGTTGCAACTTGTTGGGTTTAAATTTAGGGGGTACCTGGTGCATTTTCAGAATTACAAAGAACCAGTAACAAGACCTATTCTGAATTGAAACTGAACTGCTAGCAGGGGCTGCCTGGCCTCCTTAAGCCCTAGAGGCCAATCCTCCCCAACCTTGACTACCCCTATGGCAAGTGATTACCCCCCCCCCCCACCCCAAATAAATGAGAGTACTGCAGTAAATACATACAATACAAAAAATACAATATTTCCTTGTCCAAAAAAAAAGAAATGTAAGTTTTACATGTAAAGAGAAATCCATAAAGGCCATGAAAATTCTTATTCAGGCTCTTCTAGTTATAGTATAACAAATGTCAAAGGGTTTTCTTTTCCCAACAGGGAAAATTTGCATGGGTTTTAATGGTGCCAAATATCAACACTAACAACACAATTTATGTTAAAACAGTTTGTTGCAATTTATTATACAATATTATAAAAAATGTATAAATACTTGCAAAATGCAAATAATGACAATTCAGTAATCACATAATTTGTAATGATAGACAGGAAGCAGTAAAAGAGTGACCCCAGTAGATCTAACAACTAAAAAACAAAAAGGCGCTCTATTTTGTTCTAAATCTGAAGACAATACTACTAAAGGTGATATTTTATCTTTTTGATTATATACACTGCGGTGTAATAAAAGCGACTACCCACAATACTATGGGGTCATATCACTCCTAACTGCACAAGAAAGTCCGTGTTATGGATTTTAAACAAATAATCTTGCTTTCCAACATCAATGCTTCAATGACATAATACCAACCTAATCATCAACCACTATCTGAACAAATACATAGATGCGGCACTAATATCGCTCCATCTTTCTGATGAAGCCTATTGGTGAAACGCGTTGAGGACTGTAAAAGTTATTGTGTATCATTACAGATTATGTGATAGCTGAATTGTCATTATTTGCATTATGCAAGTATTTATCGTTTTGTGATAAATTTTTTATAATATTGTATAATAAATTGCAACAAATTGTTTTTTTTAACATAAATTGTGTTGTTAGTGGTAATATTTGGCACCAATAAAACCCATGCAAATTGTCCCTGCTGGGAAAAGAAAACCCTTTGGTATTTCTGAGTATTAGCGTGTGGTGCAATGTAAACAATTTTCCCAGAGTATCCATTTAAAACATAGTTATAAGATAACAAGTGAACCCAATGAGGCCGTCTGTGTTGTCACCTTGTCACAGGCATCCTTGGTGGAGACTACACAACAAGGTACCAACACATATTGCACAGGCATGGTACGCCATTGTCATTGTCAAGGAGCTGATCCAAGGAAAGAATTTTCATCTAAAGCTGCAGTGAATGAGTTCAATAGTTATTAATATTATTATTACACAGTATTTATATAGCGCCATCTTATTACGCAGCGCTGTACAAAGTCCACAGTCATGTCACTAACTGTCCTTCAAAGGAGCTCACAATCTAATCTCCCTACCGTAGTCATATGCCTTTTATGTAGTCTAAGGTTATTTTGGGGGGAAGCCAATTAACTTAACTGCATGTTTTTGGAATGTGGGAGCAAACCGGAGTACCCGGAGGAAACCCACGCAGACACGGGGAGAACCTGCAAACTCCATGCAGATAGTGTCCTGGCTATAGTTCCAACATGAAAAGGAAAAACCAATCCAGCCACCACGTCCAGTGCCTTGTCCCCACTGGTGTTACAAAAATATCAGCTTCCAAGCCATTTAAAATCCTCACGTTCTGTGTTAGGTGCAGTGGAACTGATTTACTAAAGAAATATGGGCTGTTCACTTAGCAATGTGGCATCTCCTCTTGTCAAGGATATATCACTTAGCTTAGTAAATGATATGAAGCTCTGCTGCCTCCAACCATTCAGTCATATAAAAGTATAAAAGTAAAAATCCAGTTCTTTTAGATTTCCTTGCACATGATTGATTTTTTGTGCTAAGTTTATTTTCCCCACATTTTCTAAGTGAATAATTCCCTGCAAACAGATATTTCATCCTGGCAAGTAAATGGCCAGAACTAATTTTTTCAATCACTAATTGGTAGTTGGGATCTACAGATGCAGAATATTTGGGATGACCCAGAAAACATCCCAAAATACAATGAAACTCATAACAACGTGCTTCAGTTTTAGTATTGGTGGCACTTTTATTGGAAGCATTTTAGGCAGTCTTATGCATTGCAGCACTTATATGTTGCAATGTGTAATTTTTAGATGCAACACAATGCTTCAGCCTCTATTGAATACCATATCAAGGCTGTTTTTGGACATTTCAGGGGCCATAAAAAGGAATAAAATGCATTAGACGTGCCAAGTAACCTAAGGACTTGTAAGTTGCAATATATATATATATATATATATATATATATGTCATATGCCCCCACGCTCATTTTTCTATTTCATCTGGAAGGGGGCAAAGCCAGGAACTTCTCAGCACCCCTTCGTGTAATATATATATATATAAATATATATATATATATATATATATATATATATATATATTGCAACTTACAAGTCCTTAGGTTACTTGGCAAGTCTTAATATATTTTTTGGTTGTGGTACTCCCAAGCCTAAAGCTGGCTTGCCAACTTTATTCAATGGACTGCCTCATGTCCAGGTGCACTTTTCTTGCTGCCAAACAGGGAAACTAATATTATCATTGAGAAGACAGACTCACATTTTGTCATTGAGACAATGAGCAGTTAAAACTTCATTCTGCATAACTTTGCTTCTTCTATATAGAATAGTTTGGCCAAGCTGAAAGTGATGCAAATTGGAACATTTAAAAAGACTGGAAGGGATCCCTGATACACAGCAGCCATTGTTACGTTCTTTTGTACTGGCAGCTTTTATTACACACCAACATTTCGGTTAAAGGGACAGCCCCAGTGATTATGTGGGACATGAATGCTGTGACCTGGGCCCAGGGCTGCAGCCTGTTCTCAGTGAATCAGCTGTCTCATCAGTGGCTTCATGGCTTCCTGGGAATGAAGCCGGGGATCCAGGTGGCCGGTTATCAGTGGGAGCCAGGCAGAAGGCAGAAGCTGGGGGCAGAGCAAGACCTTTCCCTGTCTGGAGGGATTATATTGCCAGAACTGTTCCTATTCTCATAAAGAACCCATCAATTAAAAAAGAAAAAGTTTTTCTTTTAGGGAATTTAGAAAAAAGTGATACAAAAACACTAGTTTACATCTCCCCTTTAACACTGCTGACATTGAAACTAAACAATACTAAAAAGAAGGTTTTGTAAAGCTTGGACAATCACAAATCATCAATAAACCTGCATAATAAATTTACATCTATTTGGCACTTTTTTGTTTCAGGGGCTTATTCACATTGTAACTTTGGAATAACATTTTGCAAATGCGTTTCCACAATGCACGTACTGTTGTTTATTGCGGTGCCATTTTTCTTGGATGGCTCCTCAATACATTAACACAGCCTCACAGCCTAAATTAGACCTGCAGTTTATAGATTTAAAATGAAAGAATAAAGAATGGGGATTACGTTAGGTTTTATAAAATAAAACAAATTGTGATAATGTGCAGAAAAGAAACAAAGACAGTGATGATTGTAATGACTCCTAAGATTGGCATTTATTAGAGAAGTCACCCCTTGTGTAGAAGTCACCACATACATTGGGGATCAGTGTAAAAGTGACCTTATAGATTGCTAGTTATATTGGTGGTCAGTAGAGAAGTGAATTGCTATATTGGTGGTTAAAAGAAGAGGGATCACCTTATTATTTTTAACTAGTATTTATATGGTACCGACATATTACGCAGCGCTGTACAAAGTCCATAGGCATGTCACTAGCTGTCCTTCAAAGGGGACTTATCCAATGTCCCTACCATAGTCATATGACATTACCACAGTCTAAGGTCAATTTTGGGGCGGAAGCCAAATAACATAACTGCAAGTATTTGGAAAGTGGAGTATCCAGAAGAAACCCGCACAACGACAGGTAAAACCTGCAAACTCCATGCATATAATGTCCAGACCAAGATTCAAACCCGTGAACAGCTCTGCAAAGGTCAGAGTGCTAATCACTGAGCCACCGCTCAACCTACAAACACCGCTACACTGGTCAGTAGTGTAGAGGCAAACTCTTATACTGGTGGTTGGTAAAAAATGGAATGAGTGGTCAGTGGAGAATTGTTGGTAATTATTTATCAAACATATAGAGCATTCACAAGTGACACCAGAATCCAGTAGCTTTCAAACTAAAAATGATAAAAAAGGGAAGGATCTAATCACACACAGACGTCTGCAAGATTTTGAAACTTGTAACTGATTGACAGCAGGTTTGCTCTTGTATACTATTCCTAAGGCTGCATACACACATGCAATAATTGTCGTTGGAAAGGATCTTTTACGATCCTATCGGCCCGGAGCCGATTATCGGGTGAGAACCATTGGAAGTGTGTACGTAGCCTAGGGTATAGGTTGAAGCAGTGTTTCTCAACCTTTATATTGGGGGAATAACTTCAGGGAACCCCTGCTATATTTACTATATCCACAACACACAGTACATTAGTGGAAGATATATTTATGTAAGAATGCCTCTTGTTGGCCATTGGGAAGAATGTCATCCTTACAGACAGCCAAAAAGATCATTGATGCCACTTAAACTGACCTGAGAGTTCCAAACTGCTCACTGCTCCATGAACTCCTAGAAACTACTGGAGAAATCCTGGTTGATAAACACTTGAGCTTCTGCTTGAATCCCTCTTTATCTCCGATGGGGATTATCTAAGGTGTCAGAAAATCTTTGTCAGAACAAAGTATGCCAAGAATTCTGAATTAAGAATTTCTGAACCTAAATTAGGATTTTCTTTTAGAAAACAGTTAATATTCGAATCTGAACTGGCACACAGAATTATCCAAGATGAAAAAAAATCGCTCACCATGCAATACGAATTTGCAGATACGAGTCCAGCAAATACTTAAAGTAGAACTTTCACTAAAGTAAAAATAAAAAAATAATTATCTTTACTTCCAGAGTCCTTGATCACTCTGCAACTGGCTTTCATTTAGTCTTGCGCCATCCTGGATTCTTTCTTCGTCCTGACATGGAGAAACCATCCGGTGCTGCCATCTTCTTTCTTCTTCCAGTTTCTGCTTACACCAACTGATCCTGCACTGCGCTGGCACATGATCGGGTGACATTTCCCCTGTAAATTTAGAAAAAACGTTCTGATCTCACTGCACATGCTTTTAGTTTACTTAGGGCAGAAGGAGCAGCCATATGCCTACTGTGATATGTGGCGTAGGTATCCCAGGATTCTGCAGGTTTCCCATTCAGTCTTTTTGGAAAAATAAACACATTTTTTAGCTATATCTACCTTTTTAAATATAAAGTAAAAAATGATAGGTCTGCTCTAAATATGACTTCCCCCGTGTATATATCACTATGATTATGTATATTGAAAGAGATAAATAATAAAAGGAAATCCTCCCACAACTAATATTTCCTTATATTGAGCAGAATATCTTTCCACGGCTACGAGTTAATTTCATTATTGGATAGACAATAATGAAATGACTTTTTCTGATAGCATAACATCTATATATTCTGTATATTCCATAGAATGGAGTGTAATTGCAGCACTTGGTGAAACCCAGTATTTCTGCATTGCTAATGAGAAGATTTTGGTGCTGAAGCTCCTGAGAAATATTGATTGCCTGGATGTATTTCTACTATCAACTGAAAACCGAAGTC
>NC_092858.1:164564304-164566676 GCF_032062135.1 Pyxicephalus adspersus
CTTCTTAAAGTGCTACTATGGTTCCAAAATGAAAAACTATGAACAGGCAGGACTTTTATTGAAAAATGGATAGGCAATGTCCCTTCTGCAACAAAACATACTGATCTGCCTGGTCATACATCACCCCAGCCTGGCCAATGGCTGAAGATCCAACAATAGGAAGAGGACCGGATAAGAATAGGAACACCTGCGATGGAGCAAGGATAGATGTAAATGAAAAATTTGGATCACATAGGTACGTTTATTTTATTGCAGAAGGGATATTTCCTATTACTTTTGCCATAAGGACCTACCTGCTCACATTTTTTTGTCTGTAAAGTTTAGTTCAATTTTAAAGCAGACTTCCACTAAAAAAAAAAGTGTTACAAAAACATATTTCCCTCTGGTTTAATAATAAAGATTCTCAAAGACGTACTTAGCCTTCCTGTCTCTTCTTCTCACTTGCTCCCCTATTCAGTCTTTATGGAAATGCCGCAGGTAAAAGCTACTCTTAGGATCTCCCCCGAGGCAGGGGTTCACTGGTATGAGCAAATGGTAACTGGAACCTCATTGCCAGTTTGAACATAGCCTTAAAACTGAACTAAACCGAAAACAAAAAAACAATACTTACTTTAATCCTGTAGGTTCCTCGATGGCGCTGGTCCTTCCCACAATCCGGTCCCGTTTTGTCCTGGAATTTCTCTTTGTCCTGGTGCAGGGCACTGCCATCTTCATTCTTCACTTCCTCCTTCTTTCTCATTCTTCTTGGCACGTCACCCTATCTCGCACAGCGCAGGTGCGAGATATGGTGACGTAGCCTGCTGTAAAGGGAAAAAAAAGAGAGCTCATCTCACTGCTTTTGTGTGAGATTGGCATCTCTTTCCCCTTAATAGAAAAAAATGTCCCTTCTGCGCATGTCCGTGATTAGGGCATGCGAAGAAGGAGCAACCAGAGCCTCCAAGGATGCATGATGTAGGTATCCCGGGAGGCTCTGTGCTCCCATTCAGTCTTGAGGCCGGCCTTTAGGCCGGATACGGCTTAGTCAGTGTTCCGGCCTAACGCCCCCCTGGCCGTTCCGGCCTAATGCCATCAAGCAACCCGCAGCTCCGGATCTGCCAGGGGCCGTTAGGAACTTTCCGAGCCGGAGCCGCCGCAGCTCCGGTGCCGCCTCCTTGCTGTTGCTCCCCTATTTACCGTGGCCGGCGTTGATATTCCGCTGCCACGGTAATTAAGGAGCTCTCCCTGAAAGTAAATCCCTCTCCTCCACAATGCATACGGAAAAGAGGTATTTCACTTCAGGGGGCGTTCCCCGGTGGTAGACGGAGCCATTAGGGCGGGACTCAGGGTCCGGCCTAGTGTACTACCGCCAACCCCATAAATGGCTTAGTGGCCATAAAAGTTTGCCGACCCCTTGCCTAGGCAATCAAGACTGAAAGAGGAGGTGCACTTATAAAATAAAAAATGAATAAAATTTTACTTTACGAATAAGGGTTGTCTACCCTTTTATGTAAAGTGAAAATGTTTAGTTTGGGTACGCTTTAGGATTAGCTCTGTGTCTTTCTATGGTCTTGACCATCGCTCCTACTGGGTTAAATGACACCCAGCATTATGTGTCGGTAATTCCATCTTAGACAGTAAATTCTTTTTCTTGTTATAACTCACAATTTTGGATTTTATTTTATAATATAAACAAATTGAGACTTGTGAATGTCCTCAAATAGAGGGCCTGAGGTGATACAGCAAACATGGATTGGATCTAGTCCAGGATTCAAAATATTTGCTAGTACCCAGCTTCACTGATGAAAGTGTATCCTCTCCAGCCTTGGAGAGCTTTAATAAATCAAGCCCATATTACAGAATTTTTCTCTATAAAGGGGGAACCTATTACTATATAAACCAAACAAATATAAATCATAGTTTTCTTTTCATGCAGTAAAAACTGATTAGTTAATCATAGAACACTTCCACAGTTTAGCATTTCATATTTTTAAGAACACCTCTGTGGTTGTGTTTTATATACATCATTAGTCAGTATCCCTCCAGCATATTCTGATTAATTGTAATGTATCAGCTTTCACTGGTCATAAGCCTTTGTAATCCGTTTTTAGTTTACTGTTACCTAGCAGAGGGCTAAAACATGAACGAGATGAATCATGTGACCCATTTAAAAATCCTTTCTGCTGTAAATGAAGGGTTAACATAAGCTCCTTCCTAATGATGAGCAGGTCAGCCAGCGCTGGAAGAGGTACAAAGCTGGCGTTCCCCTGAGGCCAGGATAGGTCCCATTAGCAGGATCAGCAATGCAATGGGAATCCAACACAGGAGCAGAGACAGGGTCCTTATAACCATCTGTTATACTTTCTGTTGTTTTAGTACATACATTAACAAGGTTC
>NC_092858.1:164568047-164569067 GCF_032062135.1 Pyxicephalus adspersus
GAGACAGTTCTTTCAGTGACCACCAATGCCAGGTAGTCTATCTCCCATTAACCACAAATATAGGAGCATTCCCTCTATTACCACCAATGTAAAATGGTATTCTTCTCGCCAATCACTGATAAGGGTTCTCCTCCCACTGACTACCAAGGGAACACCTCTGCCAATGACCACCAACATAAGGAACATTCTTCCTATTGATCCACTAATGTAATAAGACATTCTCCCAGTTAATTCAAAAAAAGAACTTCTGCCAAATAACCACCATTATAAGGCTGTCTATCTCCATCTGACCATTTTTGGTCATCTCGCTTACTGACCACCAATGTAAGGAGAATTCTACTTATTCCCCCTAACGTAATATGGTGTTTGTTTCACCAACCCATAAAAGTGATTCTTCTTGCTCTAATCCATGTGAAGGAGCATTGCAATGTCCACTGATGTACACCATTAGCCACCACCATGTTAAAAGGCTATAATTTTTACTCTATGCTGTTCATTGCTGGATATCACTATTTATTACATTTCATGATCATTAGTGAAGATTATTTTGGATGTATAAAGCAGGAGGTCAGACACATTGAGTGTCAAATCTAATGTCATTGCCTTCTATGAGAGGTCCTCAATGCCCAAAAGCCTTTAAAGAAATTTAAAAGGTTGAGAAAGACTGGTCTAGAATGTAGGCATGAAGAAGAGGCTAAACATTATATTATTCCCGTTCCCCAGAATGTGTTCTGCTTTTCTCCCAGAAGCTACAAATATACCGGTAAATCAATGAACTTCCACCTAAAACAGCCCCTAAGCCTGCCATAGACTTGTAGGGAAACATTTAATCATGTACAATCCAACTGCCCCTGGGGAAGATTGTCTGTAGAGCAGTTCATAAACCTGGTTGATTCTGCAGACCTTTTAGCTAAATGTTGGTGATAATGTAGATGCAGAATCAGGAGTAGGGACATGAAAGCAAAATACTGAAACCAGTTTATTTAAGGGGGATCAAAAGTGATCAAGATAGGGTTTCTA